>NC_092740.1:69966739-70269770 GCF_047496795.1 Chiloscyllium punctatum
ACGTGGGAAAGGAGATTGGCAGGTAGGACAGGACATGAGGATGGTGCTGAGCTGGAAGTTTGGAACTGGGGTAAGTTGGGGTGAAGGGAAATGAGGAAACTGGTGAAGTCCACATTGATGCCCTGGGGTTGAAGTGTTCCAAGGCGCAAGATGAGGCGTTCTTCCTCCAGGCATCGGGTGGTGAGGCAGTGATGGTGGAAAAGGCCCAGGATTGCATGTCCTCAGCAGAGTAGGAGGGGGAGTTGAAATGTGAGGTTGATTGGTGCGGGTATCCCGGAGATGTTCCCTAAAGCACTCTGCGAGGAGGCGTCCAGTCTCCCTGATGTAGAGGAGACCACATCGGAAGCAACGGATACAATAAATGACATTGGTGGATGTGCAGCTGAAACTTTGATGAATGTGGAAGGCTCCTTTGGGGCCTTGGATGGAGGTGAGGGAGGAGGTGTGTGCGCAGGGTTTTTTTAATTGTTGCGGTGGCAGGGGAAGGTGCCAGGATGGGAGGGTGGGTTGTTGGAGGGCATGAACCTGGTCAGGTAGTCACGGAGGGAACGGTCTTTGCGGAAAGCGGAAAGGGGTGGGGAGGGAAATATATGTCTAGTGGTGGGTTCCATTTGGAGGTGACAGAAATGTCGGCGGATGATGCAGTTTATGTGAAGGTTGGTAGGTGGAAGGTGAGGACCGGGGGTTTCTGTCCTTGTTACAGTTGGAGGGGTGGGTTTTGAGGGCTGAGGAGCAGGATGTGGATGAGATGTGTTGGAGGGTATCTTCAACCATGTGGGAAAATAAATTGCGTTCTCTGAAGAAGGAAGCCATCTGGTGTGTTCTGTGGTGGAACTGGTCCCCCTGGGAGCAGATATGGTGGCTGCGGAGGAATTGGGAATATGGGATGGCATTTTGCAGGAGGTGGGGTGGGAAGACGTGTGGTCCAGGTAGCTGTGGGAGTCGGTGGGTTTGTTTAAAAATAATGTCAGTGTCAAGTTGGTCGTCATTAATGGAGATGGAGAGGTCCAGGAAGGGGAAGGAGGTGTCTGAGATGGTCCAGGTGAATTTAAGGTCGGGGTGGAATGTGTTGGTGAAACTGATGAACTGCTCAACTTCCTCGCGGGAGCTTGAGGTGGTGCCGATGAAGTCATCAATGTAGCAGAGGAAAAGGTGGGGAGTGATGCCGGTGTAACTATGGAAGATGGATTGTTCTACGTAGACGACAAAGAGACAGGCATAGCTGGGGCCCATACGGTACCTGTGGCTACCCCTTTGGTCTGGAGGAAGTGTGAGGATTTGAAGGAGAAATTGTTAAGGTTGAGGACCAGTTCAGCCAAAAGAATAAGAGTGTCAGTGGAAGGGTACTGTTGGGGACGTCGGAAGAGGAAGAAACGGAGGGCTTGGAGGCCCTGGTCATGGCGACTGGAGGTGTCGAGGAATAGGATGTCCATGGTGAAGAGGAAGCATTGGGGGCTGGGGAAACGGAATTCTTGGAGGAGGTGGAAGGCATGGATGGTGTCTCGAACGTTTGTGGGGGGATAGGGCGGTATCGAAGTAGGTGGAGATGAGTTCGGTGGGGCAGGAGCATGCTGAGACAATGAGTTGGTCGGGGTGGTCAGGCTTGTGGATCATGGGAAGGAGGTAGAACCGGGCGGTGCGGGGTTCCTGGACTACGAGATTGGAAATTTTTTGATGTGCCTTCCTGATTACCTGTAGAAACTCCTGGCATTAATACTCCACTATTTTCCCTGCTAGGCTCCCCGTTAAATCAATTCTGGCCTGTGTTGTGGACCAGACCAGACCCCCTCAAAATATTTTAAGATAGCCTAGACCTTAGCTTTTTCTTATTTTAGAGGTGGATGTGAAATGCATGTTTCAGATGTGATACAATAGGTTGAACCACTCAATATCAAGCAAAACACAAATTTATTTAAACACTAGTTAAAAAACAAACAAAAGAACGAGGAATTTAGAGTAGCTTAACTATTGGAAAACTTAACCCAGTACAGGTCATTCTGCTATGATGCATTTCACTGTTACGATATTCACTGTTACAATATTCACTGTTAGGCGATTGATGAATTGGGGACACTGTTTCTAAAGTGCAAACTTTTCAAGTGCGCATTGGTTACAATGCGATTCTGGCCTTATTAGTTTAAATGGTGCTGTTGTTCAGTGATTTTCTGATAATACAGGGTCACACGTGAATGGAATTAGCGTGTTATAGCAGAACAGACTATAATAGATAGAGTACCTATTACTAATTAACTATTCCAATATAGTGGACGGCATGGTGACGCAGTGGTTAGCACTGCTGCCTCACAGCGCCAGAGACCTGGGTTCAATTCCCGCCTCAGGCAACTGTCTATGTGGAGTTTGCACATTCTCCCCTTGTCTGCGTGGGTTTCCTCCAGGTGCTCTGGTTTCTTCCCACAGTCCAAAGATGTGCAGATTAGGTGAATTGGCCATGCTAAATTGCCCATAGTGTTAGGTGCATTCGTCAGAGGGAAATGGGTTTGGGTGGGTTGCTGTTCGGAGGGTCGGTGTGGACTTGTTGGGCTGAGGGCCTATTTCCACACTGTAAGTAATCTAATCTAATCTAATCAGGAATATCCTATAAACACAAAAAGATAAATTCAAACACAGATTCTTAAGGCAATTCTCCAATACAGGAGGCAACAATGTCAGGAGATACTTCAGAGAATGTAACAGCTGAAACTCCAATTCTTCTGGGACGCAAATAGCTTTTGACTGCTACAGTTTTAAAAAAATTAGAAAGCTTGATCTTTGGAGAACTGACCGCTCCCCTTCCATTGTTACAACTATATTTTAACAAAAAACCTCAAAGGTTCCCTTTGATTGTTGACCTAGGCAGACCCCCGTAGCCACTTCAGCACTTTTGCCTTTAAAACCTCTCTTCAGAAGCACCCAGAACAAAATAACCTTTTTAAAATGGCATCATCATCACACCTGCTCCTCCCTCATGTCTTTGCCATTATCTTCACTCAATTGTAATATTGTTGCATCTGATTCCAGCTTCTCCCTCTCAAACTGTACAGTGAATTCTATCATATTATGATCACTGCCCCTTAGGGGTTCCTACACCTTAAGCTCTCAAATATGCAACCTTTCTGCTTTACATAATTCACATAAAAATCATGTACAGGGGAGCCTCAATTATCCAAAAGTGATGGTGGGCACTATTTCATTTGGATAATCGATTATTTGCTTCATCGATTAAATGCCATTCCTCTGGGGCTCGGCTTTGAGTTTTTAAAGTCTGCTCCCCGTTCAGGTGACCCCCTGCCCCCAACTGTGTCCAACCCCGCCCCCGCTCCTAATCCCTGTCAAATCCTGCCCCCCCCCAACCCAGTGCTATACCGCCCCCATCCCCAGGCAACACCGCCCCTGTCCAACCCTGTGTCCTGCCCCCCAACACAGTGCAACGCTGCCCACCAGCCTCCCACTCCTAACCCAGTGCAATGCTGACCCTCCACCGAGCCAAACCCGTGCAATACCACCCCCAACCCCATCCAACACCTCCCCCACCTGCTTCCCATCCCCGTAAACACCCGCCCTCTTGTCCTTTACTGGTATTCGGATAATTGATGTTCCTCTGTATCTCCACATCTCTCTCTTTCACCATCCCGTTCAATACAAGCAGTCCCCTTCCCCAATCTCTGTTTAATTTTATTTTTTTGCATGCCCACATTGCCCCTGTCTCTCCCAAACTCGAAGGGGTTCACGTGTTTTTAATTTTTCTTCTCCACTTCCCAGTTCACTCTGGCAGTATTCTTTCATCATCACACCCAATAATTTAATAGGCAATTTGCAGCACCTTTTATGATACTACAATCAGTGATGAAATATATTTCTATATATTACATTTTGGATTTCACAGAGAGATAAAGTTTATTTTCAATAGGCTAGAAAGTCATTTTGAAACATTAACCTAATTACGTCATTCAAAGAAAGCATGTGACCATGTTAAAGTGCATGGGTTTGTTTCAATATTTTGTGCCAGAATAAACAAGTTAAGGCATTTAATTTGACTTCAGATAGAAGGTTTGGAGTTATAGTTCAGAAGACAACACATCTTATCCTGGCAGTTTTCAATTCATTTCAGGGGAACCACCCACCTCAGCTGAAGTGGTTTCTTGCCCCTGGAGTGTCCAAGACAGATTAGTTTGGATAGAAATGTTTAAGTTGTTAGATCTGAGGAAAGGTTAGGCCATCAGAATTGTGAGAGGCTCATGCCAGCAGATTCAGAAAGGAATTACAAAATTGTGTGTGTTGTTCAAGAAATTAAAAATGAGGAAAATCAGTTAAGTGAAGATTTAAAAAGCTGAGCTAGAAGTAATACTTCTCTGGGATTGAGTTCTCTGTAACAGATAGTATTGGGAAACAGGCTTAAATTTTGTTTTGATGTATGTATTTCTTTCTAACTGTCTTCTATGTACATATGTCGTTTTGTTTTTTTTCTTTCGTGCAATAAACTTGTATACTGCTCTTAAATGACTTCCATGTGAACATATTTGAGTGACTGATCAACAGGGTAACCAACTGCAAAAATTAAGTAGATGGTATATCAAGTTAGGCTTGATTATCAGATCTAACTTGTCCTTTACTGGTATTAGCATCAGCTGAAATCATTCAATTGAAAGGTCTCAAATTATTTTAAATTAATTGATCTCCGTATAGTTACAATTCATTCCTTCTTTGAAGGAGAAGGCAAAACATTCTTACTGTTGTTTGCTAACCATTGTCTTCTATCATGGCAAATTGTGAGTCCAGACAAGAAAGGCATTAGAAATAAAAATAGAAATAAGAGGCAAACTCTCTCTTCATGTATGCTGCCAGACCTGTTGAGATTCTCCGGCACATTGTCTTTTTAAATTCAGATCACCAGCATCTGCACTATTCTGCTTTTATTCAGGGGAAGAATTAGTTTTGTTTGAGTCCTTACCATCATCCACGCCCCTGTCATCGTCAAATAGTTTGCTGAAATTCTGCCTAGGTTTATGCACAGTGGATGAAGCACTTGGATAGACACGAGAAGTTGCCAGAACCATTTTCCTTTTTAAAATTATTCCAAAATAAATTTTGTAGGAGAAATCTGGATTTTCTCCATTGAGTTAAGCTTATGCTAAATGTAGTGTTCTCTGCATTTGTTGACTTACATGCATAACCAGCATAAAATACTATAGTTCATGTCTGTGTTTAAAAAAAGTTCAAATTTTCCATAAAACACTTGCAGGATGTGGGTTATTCTTGCCTTATTCCTAACTGACCTCAGTGGTCATGCACTACATTCTTCACAACTAAATGATGGATGGTTGGATTAATTAAGCAGTGTCAACAATATTGCTGAGAGTGTGGAATTACATATAAACCAGACTATGCAAGAATGATAGATTTCCTTCCCTTAATGACAATAGTAAACTCAGTGGGTTAGTATTTTTTATATTTTATCTTTATTTCACTGCCAGATTGTCTCACCCCAACTCCTGTGTTGAGATTGATCTCATGTCTCAAGATTATTAGAGGAGGAGAAAGTGAGGACTGCACATGCTGGAGATCAGAGTTGAGTGTGTGGTGCTGGAAAAACACAGCAGGTCAGGCAGCATCTGAGGAGCAGGAGAATCGATATTTGAGGAATTTAATGAAGGGCTTATGTCCGAAACGTTGATTCTCCTGTGCCTCGGATGTTCCAGATCATTAGACCCAGCCGGGGATTGCTAAAATAAAAGTACTGATGATGTAGAGAATTGGAATAAAAATGGAAAGTGTTGGAGAAACTCAACAATCTGGTGGTATCAAGGCCAAGAGAGGCACTTAACATTTCAAGTCCTTTATGTCTTTTAAGTAGGAGAAGCGGAAATCTTGAGTTTATGTTGCGTTAAAAGTTTTGAGTAACTGCAAGTGAAACAGACAGCGAATGTACCTTTTGGATCCTTGGTGCCTTTTTCTAAGCAATTAACATTTCAATGCTACTACTGCTAATGGATTTGATACAACTCAAGAATGATATGCATGATGTTCTCCTAACACTCTGTCACAATAGGAATATTACATTATGCTTTTGGGGTGCAAAAATGTTCTAGTTTTCCTAGTACTCAGAAAGTAGTTTTTACTTGATGACTATTGCTTATTACACTGAACAATGTGTTGCAATTAAATATGATGTGGAGGTGCCAATGTTGGACTGGGGTGGACAAAGTTAAAAATCACACAATACCAGATTATAGTCCAACACTTTTATTTGGAAGAGCTTCAGAGCAGGATCATAAGACACAATTTTTAGCAAAAGATCACCGTGTCATTCAACTGAAACAAAATATTGAACAAACCTAGATTGCTGTTAAGTTTTTCATCTTTTAGAGTGGGTTACAGGTTTTGGTTCATTAATATGTACATCCCAGAACTTCTTTTATGTCACATTCCTGAGATAATTTAAGGTTTTATTTTAGAAAAGTGACATCTCAGCTCACAATGCACTAAAGATGTGAGGTTAGAGTGTGTCTGTATCCCAATCTTAGTCAGACTGATTCTGTTTCCAAAGAAGGAATTTATTAAATGTTACATTGATTGACTGCTTGCAATGTGTGTGCTTTTTGAGCAAAATAGAATGCATTTACAAACACAATCCTGCAAATGCAAATTCACCCCATAGACTTATACGCGTGCATGTTTAAGAGAGAGAGTGTGAGAGTGTGTGCGCGCGCGCATGTGATCAAGTGTACGCCTGTCAGAGAGTGTGCGAGATAGGGTTAAAGCTAGGCCACAGATCTTCGGGTGACCATCCTCCAACGCAGACATCGGGATATGCAACAACGCAGAGGCTGATATCTAAGTTCAGTACCCATGAGGATTCCCTCAACCGGGACCTTTGGATTATGTCACGCTACAAGTGAACCCACTACACTCTATATATATATATATATATATATATATATATTATATATACACACACACACACACACTCTCTTACATACTCTCACACTCACACACACGCTCTCTTTCATATATGTGCACACACACTCCCCAAATTCACACTCCATGAACACACCCTCTCACAGGCTTATACTCCATCACATGCACACTCTAGCAAGTATGAACACACGCAAGCATTCTCATACTCTCTCTCTCTCTCTCTGTCTATCATGCATGCACGCACGCACACACATAAATCTATGGGGTGAACTTGCATTTGCAGGATTGTATTTGCCGATACATTCTATTTTGCTCAAAAAGCACACACTCTGCAGGCACTTAATCTATGTAACATTTTATACATTCCTCCTTTGAAAATAGAACCAGTCTGACTCAAGGTTGGGATACAAACAGACTCTAACCTCACACCTTTAATGCATTGTCTGAGCTGAGATGTTACTTTTTTAATATAAAACCTTAAGTTATCTTGAGAATGTGACTTAAAAGAAGTTTTGGGATTTACATATGAATGAACCAAAACCTGCAACCCATTCTAAAAGACTTGAACAGCAATCTAGGTTTGTTCAATATATCGTTTCAGTTGCATGACACTGTGATCTTTTGCTATAAATTCTGTGTCTTATGACTCTGCTCCACAGCTACCTGATGAAGGAGCAGCACTCCAAAAACTAGTACTTCCAAATAAAACAGTTTGGCAATTAAATACATCACTACAGGTGACTGCAATTTTCATTTTGTTATTTCCAGACAAAAGTCTGAAGTATTCAGTTAGTAACTGTGAAAATCATGTCACCTAGCAGTTGTCTTCCAAAATTTAATTTTCTAAATTAAAACAAAATGTTGTGGTTGTCGGAGATCTGAAATAAAAACAGAAAGTGTTGAAGAAACTCAGCAGGTGTGACTGCATCAGTGGAGAGCAAAACAGAGTTAATGTTTTCTGATCCGAAGAAGAGTCATTGGAGTCAAAACGTCTGTTTCTCTTTTCATTGATGCTATCAGATCTGAGTTTCTCTCACAGTTTTTATTTTTATTTAATAATTCATTGTTGATTCTTACTTTTGCCTTGGTTTACATAAAACTGTATAGCATCTGCAAATGCCAAATGGATTACTTACTTGAAATTTCTTGTAAGTTAGAGGAATTGTTTTCCAAAATGGGTATGACTAATGGTCGTGCATTATAGCATTTGTGATGTTTCAGTTTTTCTATTGAATAGAATCCCTCCAGTGTGGAAGCAGGTCATTCGGCCCAAGTCCACACCGACTCTCTGAAGACCATCCCACCCAAAATCACCCCTCTCCTGTATAATGTTTCATTTCTCGTGGCTAATTGTCCTAACTTACACATTCCTGCACTCTATGGACAATTTCATATGGCCAATACACCTAACCTGCACATCTTTGGACTGTGGAAGGAAACTGGAGCATCCAGACGAAACCCACGCTGCCATAGAGAGAATGTGCAAACTCCACACAGTCAGCTGAGGCTGGAATTGAACCTCAATCCCCTGGTGTTGTGAGGCAGCAGTGCTAACCACTGAGCTACTGTGCATTTTTCTTTGTTGAGTCTAAAGTCTAAAATATATTTGATTATTTAACATCTTTTTACTTTAAAAATAAATTACCCTGTGGTTAGCTGATATGCAATGAAACAAAATATATTGTTTCAGGGGACAATGTCATAGTTGCTTCTTGTATGTTAAGATTTAATCAGTTGAGAAGATAAAGCAGAACTTGTGACTCAAGAAATGGGCAATAGTTCATCTATGTAGTGAAACGTAGGAAGGAGAGCTTACTTCTAATATTACCATCAATATTTGAATGTTTAGTAGTTTGATATTCTGTTTCTAGGCTCAGTTTGGAACATTGTCAGATTATTTTGATGCTCTCCATAAAACTACTGAATCAGGAAATGCACCATCACCGTTTCCTATTTTGAGTGGGGACTTCTTTACCTATGCAGACAGAGATGACCATTACTGGAGTGGATATTTTACCTCCCGACCCTTCTATAAGCGAATGGACAGAGTTTTAGAATCACACCTGAGGTAAATACTGAGTTTGTGTGTTAGTTCTAATACCTTAGATATTTTAATTGCTGTTTTTCTCTAGCCTCATTGAAAGTGTCAGTGAAATAGTGAAAAATATTTGAAAAGCATATTTTTACAAGAATCATGGCTTCTATAAATACTATAAATAGTGGTCTTTAAATAACTGCATGGCTAGGTTTCATAAATATGTGACTTATATAAAGTTATTGAAACTTTCTCCTCATTTAGATAATTGCTATTTAAGATCGGAGACTAATTGGTACACTTGTTGTGCAGAATTTGAGTCAATCTTTCTAATCTCCACTCAACTCTCACTTTGGAGGCAAATAGAATTTCTAGAACTTGTTTTCAGATGTTCACTGAAATATGATAAAGATTATTTCATCTTCAGTTTTACCCAATGATTTTGCAATTTCTTCATTCTGTCAGTGTGGTCTTTGATTTCAACTGAAGCAGTTACTTCCACTTGATGGTGGGTTCACCACCACCTGAAAGATCCTCTAACCCCTGAATGAATAAAGAGAAAAAAATCACTGACTTAGGGGAAGACTTTCCTTGAGCTTGACTGCTCCCCAGGTGATTTTTCCATGTCCAGTGTGTGTAGACCTTTACACTGTCAATGGATTAAAATACAAATGTAAAGCAGGGAATTATTAGATACGATCTTTGTTGTTAGCTACCTTTCTGTCGTCTTAGCTCACCATTTGGTAGATTGCTATTACGACACTCGCTACTGCTAGAGCAACAGTTACAGTACTGTTACAACTGTTAGAGCCTTTGTATCCTGTATACATTATCTTTCAATATCACTATTAATAACTTTGCATATTGACGAAGTGTGGAACTTTATGCATTACTGCTGTTTTAGGAATAAACATAATGCAAGTTAAATATTAAGTATTATAATCTGTTGTTTTAGAAGTGTTCTGTAACCACAATACAAAGGGGCACCTGTTCTGCACGTAAATAGTATCTATACTCCTCATCCAAGCCATCTCCTCTGCCCTGCCTTCCTTGAAGAAGCTCTCTTCCTCCCTATACAAGGATTTCAGTGAGTCTCTCTCTCATTGCACCCTCCAGGTCATCTCCTCTGCTCTTAACCTAATGCAAAGATGATGCAAAATTGCAGCAGTTTTGTGCCATCCTAGGCAACTAATTGCTTGTTGGCGTTGCTGCTTTCAGGCTTGACAAAATGAAGTGTAAATTATAGTCAACAAATGGAGAGCCTGCGTGAATTATCTTGTACAAGAAGAGATGGCATTATGCAAATTGGAGCCAGACATTTTGTTTCGTTTTATTCTTTCGTGGGATGCAGGTGTCCTTCAATGTAGATATCGGTGTTGTGCATTAGTATTTGCCCTTGAGATGAGAGTATTTTAAGACTCAAGTATTGTTGCGGGTCTGGCTTCACAGAAGGATGACAAATTTCCTTTCCTAAAGGACATTAGTGAACTAGATAGGTTTTTATAACAATGAATTTGTTGTTTTGATTACCATACTGAGACTGGTAGTTGTATTATCGGTTTATTTCTTAAATTCAATTTCAATCAACTGTCTTGTATTGAACTCATAGTCCCAGACCATTAGCCTGGGCCTCTGGATTAGAGGTATAGTGACATTATCACTTTTCCCTATGTACTTTTTCCACATCTGAGGTTGCAGCATAGCTGCAGCAGGTGGCAGATTTCAATAAGACCATCTTTACATAAACACAGGCTTCTTGCAAATTGTTCCTTACTGAGGTTCGGGTATGGTGTGATCACAAGAAATAGGAAAAGGAGTAGCCCATTCAGCAAACTGAGCCTCCTCTGTCATTCATTTAGATCATCGCTGATTTGATTGTGGCTTTAATGACATTTTCCTGCCTGCAAGTTCTCCTCTGAGAAGCCTTAATATAGTTGTAAAAATCTGAATATTTGTAACCTACATTCCTTAAGAGCCTGAGGGCAAATATTTCTAAATTGAAAAGCGCTGAGAAAGTACAATAGAAATAAACTTTTCTCTGTGTGCCAAATCTGAGGTGCTTCAATACAATTTCAATACTATTGATTTTTACAAAGTGCATTCCTTGTCTGATGTATAGCCCCTGTACCGAATGAGTCAGCAGACTTCCTCCATTTAAATGTTTTTCTGTTCTTCCTGCCAAAATGTACAACCTTACATTTTCCCACATTATACTCTTTGTGCTAATTTTCTTGCCTATTCATTAAACCTATCTATATCCCTTTGCACAATCTTTGTATCTTTTTCAAACCTGTCTTTCTGACCAGCCTTTGTATTGTCAGCACTTTTCGCTACGATGCAATTTGTCCCTTCACTCAGGTCATTGAGCTTGAGTGTAAACAATCAAGGTCACGACTCTGATCCATATGGCATTTCTGTAGTTCCATTTTGACAATCTGAAAATGATCCATTAATCCTTACGTGCTGTTTCATGTTATTTAGTGTGAATCATGGATTGGCTCAACATCACCTTCAACACAGGGATGTCTAAACTGGTGCAGTAATTTTCATGTGGCACCTTACGGAAGGCCTTTGGACATCCAAATACAGTACATCTACTAACTTCCTTTTATGTGCCATGCTTGTTATATTTTCAAAGTATCCTAATACATTTTTCAAACATGCTTTTGCTCACACAAAACCATCTTGTTCCTGCCTGATTTATGTTTAATTATTGTAAAATTATACTTTTTTAAAAAAAATTACTTTTTGTTCACGAGGTATGCCACTGACTAGGCCAGCATTTATTGCCCATCCCGAATTGCCTTGAGGACAGTTAGAATCAACCACAGTGCTGTAGTAAAAGCAACTCTGACCAGGTAAGGTTGCAGATTTTATTGCTAAAGGACATTAGTGAACCAGATTGACTTTAAGTTACATGGGTGTCATTAGGTCAACTTTTTATTCTAGATTTCTATGAAATTCAGATTTCATAATTTGCCAAAGTAGAATTTCAATCCTTGTCCCTGGAACATAATCCAGGGTTCGGGATTATTGGTCCAGTGGCATTACGATCACATTTAACTACTTAATGATAGATTCTAGCATTTTCCAATGATCAATGTTAGGTGTTTAGCTGACCGGTCTCCTTCCTTTTGAATACTCTTATTAATTTAGTTCTTAGCTGCTCAGACCCCTCAGCAGTTTATATTCTTAATCCTTCTTCTGACCTTGGTATCCACATGGGCAGTAATAATTGGATCTTTCTGTTCCCACTGCCAAGTTCCTCTCCTTGCCCAATGGGTCTTATAACCCTGGCAGCAGGTAGGCACCACACCCTTCGGGACTCCTCATCTTGACTACTGTAGGGTTTCTGGTTTGTAATCAGTAATTTCCAGATTTTTAGGTGGCTCAAGTCACCCCCAGATCCCTGGTTCTGACACTGGATTTATTTAGGGAATGTGAAATGAAGAAGGCAGTAGATAGATGGTTCAGGACAAAAGAATCTCTGCATTCATTTAACTACAAAAGGTAAGTCTAATACAAGAAGTTTTTTTAAAAAGCCAAATGCAATAAAAGAATGAAATTGACACAATTATATAGAGGACAGTAATTAAATACACTATCAAATTAAACAGGTTAAAGTGCTATTCGAAGCTAAATCACAGTTTTAATCAGAGACACTTGCTTCAGGCTTCTAACCCTTGGGGTCCCTGCACTGTCACCACCCGCCTTCCCCTTCCTGCTAGGTTTGGAAACTTTGGGTTCTTAGGAGTTTCAGCTCACAACTGAGGAAAACAGTTTTAAAATGTTTCCAGTTGCTGAGGTTCTTGTCAACGGTTCTCTTAGCTTGGAAGAGGCCCCTTCATTCTGGTGAAGGGCTTATGCCCAAAACGTCAATTCTTCTGCTCCTCAGATGCTGCCTGGCCTGCTGTGTTTTTCTCTCGACTCTGATTTCCAGCATCTGCAGACCTCACTTTCTCCTCCAGACCTAGCAGCAATCTAGGTTTGCTCAATACATTGCATCTGTTGACATTTTGATCTTTTACTTTAAATTCTGTGTCCTCTGATCCTGCCCCATTAGCTACCTGACAAAGGAGCAGCTCTCCAAAAGTTTGTACTTACAAATAACCTGTTTCACTATAAACTTGTGTTGTATTATTTTTAATCTTTTCCCAGATCATGACTAGAAGTTATACAGACTCTGTGTCCTGTTATTTCATCTCAAATCTGTGTTGCCATTGTTTTCTGGTGTTCACTTTTGAGGTCAATTGGCTTATTGATAGTTAAGAGTAGGTGTAAGTGTATTTTGATTAAGTGGAATGTCCGGTACCTTTGTGCATGCATTTTGATTTGAAGTTGATCTGCCAAGGCTCCATTCTGTCTGGATTGGCTGGGGTTTGGACCTAGTTGATTGATCTTTTAGAGAGAATGTGTGAATTGGATTTTCAGGCAGAACAATGGTTCCAAGCAACTATCTTTGTGTCTGTGTTATTTTCCCACAACCTCGCCCAACTATCGACCTTGTTCTTTTACTTTTAAAAGTTATTTAAAAAGTCCAGAATTTTGGCCCAGTATTTCAGAATGTGGGATTTCTTTGCTCAATCCTACACTACAGAGGGTAGTGTTTATGCTTCTCTTGTGACCAAGATTGAAAGGGTCCTACTACTCCACTGGTCATTACAAATTTTGAATTTAATGAATAGTGATGTGCAAATTATATAGTTTTTAGACTGTGTCTAGTTTAGTATTAGAAAGAGTCAAACCAATGAAGCAGCATCCTTCCTGTGCTGCCCAGGTCCAAGAGTAATATCACGAGAAAAGTATTATGTTAATTGGTTGTTAACCAGCTACTGTTAGGGATAATGGTTCAACTCTTAAAAATTTTGAAAAACACCACATTGCTGTACTAGCATAGGGAAAATGAACTTATTGGCACAAAGAAAGGGAATTGATTTGTCAGTAAGAGTGTAGAATTTCTATTGTCTGCATCCCAGTTTATGTTTAATAATACAAGCACAGTTCAAGTAAATTTGGGTAAGCAAAAGCAACTAAAGTTAAAATAATGGTATATGTTTAGGTTTAAGGCACAACAGGACAACTTGAGCAAGTGAAATGACTGTCCTGTGGCTTATGGGATCTCAAGGATACTTCCTTGGACTCAGATGAGCACATGGTGAGGAAGTATCACTGGCTGCACAGGATTGAGCTCCCAGTATCAGACCTCTAGCAGCACTTAACTCACTAGGGTGCATCCATCAGGTCCAGAACTGACTGGTCACATATTGAGAGAGGTGATTACATGTGATAGGGGCAAGAAGGCTGCTAGGGAGTTGGTGATCACCAGGCAGCCTAAGAGAAATGGGCTGGTAATACAGGAATCCCAAAAGGTCGTCTTCACTCACTGGTTTTCCTTTCTGGATATTTGTGACGGTAAAGGATCTTTGGTGGAGTGCAACAAGAACCAACCTGTAGCACCATGGGTAAACCAACTGTACAATAGAGGAGGAAGAAGAGTGAAAGAGCAGTGGATTCTTCAGTAAGGAGAAGACAGATGTTTTTGTCATCATCAACCAGATTCTAGGATGGCATATTGCTCATGGTCAACTGTGTCACAGAACAACTGCTAGATATTCTTCTAAGTGAGGGCAAGTAGCTAGGGGTAGTGGTCTACAATGGTACTAATTACATAGACAGGAAGGAATGTGATTCTTCAGCTGGAATTCAGGAAGCTAGGTAGAATATTATCAAGCAGGACTGCAAAAGTAGTAATCTGCAGATTGATCTTGGTGCCCTATGCAAGTGAGTACAGAAATAAGAAGCTTGGAAAGATGAATCTGGAAACATAGTGTCTGATGCTTTCTCTTGCACTATGTCTAGTACTGGCGAAGGTGACATCTGCACAAACTGGATGGGCTGCACCTGAGCAGAGCATGGACTACATCTCTTGTGGGACCTTTGGTTGTACTGATGAGAGTTTTAACAAAATCAGCAGGGCTATGAGAGTCGGGAATGAAGTTTAGAAAGTAACACCAGGGTGCACAAAATGATGGGTGAGGCAATAGTGCAAAAACAGAGAATAGTAAGTTAGTAGGTGATGTCAGACTAAGGAAAAAGTACTAAAGGCTAAATCAGGGTTACGCTACATGTATAAGAATGTAGCTTGTGTAATTAATACAATTGAGGAGTTACAGGCACAGATTGTCTTGTGGAAATATGATAATATGATAATGAAGATCTGGATTAAGATAGTGGAGGTTTAACAATTAAATATTGCTGGCTACAAGGTGTTTAGTAAAGGTAGGAAAGGAGAAAAAGGAGGAGCGGTGGTGCTTTTAATTTCGGAGAGCATTAGAATACTGAAGAAAGAGAATATTCAAGAGGGTTCAAAGAAAGGATTGTTTTAATTAGAGCTAAGGAACAAGAATAATAAACATGCTGGAGGAACTCAGCAGGTCTGGCAAGCATATGTCGAATGAAAAACCAAGTTAATGTTTCAAGTCTAGTAACCCTTCATCACAAGTTCGGTCACTGGACTGAGACATCTGAAGCTCTGTGGAAAAGTAACTGGACATGAAATGATAACTCTTTACAGGCCTGCTGAGTTTCATTGACATTTTGGTTTTCTTTCAGAATGTTCAACATTCACAGTTCTTTGCTTTATTATATAATAATTAAATCCCTTAGTGTAATCTGTACTTCACTAAGTGTTGGGAGGGATATAGATACAGATTTGCAAGGAAAATACAGCAAAGTGTAAACATCAGAGAGTAGTTATAATGGGTGGGGGGGTGGTTTTAGTTGTGCATTGGGATTGGGATTGTGGTACTGAAACAAAATGTGAAGGATAAGTATTTCTTGATTGTGTTCAAGACCATTTCCGACAGCAGCACATATCAAGTCCAATGAGAAAGGAGACTTTGCTAGACCTGGTTTTTGGGAATGAGATTGGTGACATTAATGAAGTGACAATGGAAGAACATAAGGGTCAATGATCATTGTATCATCAGATTTAGAATGGCAATGAGAAATGGCATTCATCAATTCTGACTAAAACTCCCAATGAGTTGGTGGTGACCAGACTTCAATGGGACAAGAACAGACCTAGGCAGGATATACAAGAATCAAAATTTAGTGCAATAAATAGTAATTAGATAATGGGCTACCTTCAAAGTGGAGATGGTTCAGGTGCATTCAAGGCCTATTTCCTCTAAAGGGAAAGGGAGTACACCTGTCCAAAGGGCCCTGGATGACAAAGGAGACAGAAATTAAGTTAAAGAAACAATGTGTTTATGAAGGTGTTGTGTGGTCAATAACAATTGACAAACAGGTTCAACGTAAGTTTCAGATGGGAGGTGCAAAAGCAAATACAAGAAGCAAAAAACAATCTTTAAAAAAGACTGCCAGCTTAACATACTGGGAAATCCCAAAGTCTTCTCTCTGCACATCAGGAGTAACAAGGTGGCAAAAGGAGAAAAAGGCATCTTTAAGGGACCAACAGGAGCTTTATATAGAGAGGCAAGAGACGTAGCTGAGGTGTTAAATGAATAAATTGTATCTGTCCTTACCTACAAGGTAGATACTGCTTGGATCATGGTGACATACCAAGAGACACATGGTCTCTTGGATACCAAGAGACACAGTGACTAGAGATTTCAACTATATCATTGAAAGAGAGAACTGAAATTCTTTTCAAGGAAGACAGTTTTGACAAACCTTGAAATTGATGAGGTGGTATTGGATAAGCTGATTTTGCTTACAGTTAATAAGACTCCAGGATGGGATACATCTAAGCATATTGAAGAGAGTGAGAGAAGAAATTATAGAGCCACTGACAATAAGATTCCCTGGATACAGATATAGTGCCATAATCCAAAATAAAGAAAAATAAAAGTATATGGTCCTTTCATGAAGCCACAAGATTCTATTCTTTAAAATAAACATTTACTGCAAAGGAGGAAGACAAAGAAAATGCTGAGTAGTCTTTTAAATGATCGCATAAAAAAGTAAACAAATTGTGGTTGATTATAAACTAGAAATTACATATTGAATGGCAGATACAACTAAGATAGACCTCATATATTAGCTCAATTCACACTGCAATAAATTAAGTTAAAAGGTTCTTCAATTTGTATCATCGATAGTCACAGGTAAGGTGCCGAAAGACTGGAGGTTGGCTAACGTGATGCCACTGTTTAAGAAAGGTGATAAGAACAAGCGAGGGAACTATAGACCAGTGAGCCTGACATCAGTGGTGGGCAAGTTGTTGGAGGGAATCCTGATGGACAGGATGTACGTGTATTTGGAAAAGTAAGGACTAATTAGGGATAGTCAGCATGGCTTTGTGCGTGGGAAATCATGTCTCACAAACTTGATTGAGATTTTTGAAGAAGTAACAAAGAGGATTGATGAGGGCAGATCAATAGACATGATCAATATGGACTTCAGTAAGGCGTTTGACAAGGTTTCCCATGGGAGACTGGTTGCAAGGTTAGATCTCACGATACAGGGAGAACTAGCCATTTGGATACGGAACTGGCTCAAAGGTAGAAGACAGAGGGCGGTGGTGGAGGGTTGTTTTTCAGACTGGAAGCCTGTGACCAGTGGAGTGCCACAAGGATCGATGCTGGGTCCAGTACGTTTCGTCATTTATACAAATGATTTGGATGTGAGCATAAGAGGTATAGTTAGTAAATTTGCAGATGACACCAAAATTGGAGGTGTGGTGGACAGTGAAGATGGTTACCTCAGATTACAACAGGATCTTAATCTGATGGGCCAGTGGGCAGAGACGTGGCAGATGGAGTTTAATTTAGATAAATGTGAGGTGTTGCATTTTGGGAAAGCAAATCTTAGCAGGATTTATACACTTAATGGTAAGATCCTAGGGAGTGTTGCTGAACAAAGAGACCTTGGAATGCAGGTTCATAGCTCCTTGAAAGTAGAGTCGCAGATAGATAGGATAGTGAAGATGGGGTTTGACATGCTTTCCTTTATTGGTCAGAGTATTGAGTACAGGAGTTGGGAGGTCATGTTGTGGCTGTACAGGACATTGGTTAGGCCATTGTTGGAATATTGCATGCAATTCTGGTCTCCTTCCTATCAGAAAGATGTTGTGAAACTTGAAAGGGTTCAGAAAAGATTTAGAAGGATGTTGCCAGGATTAGAGTTATAGGGCGAGGTTGAATAAGTTGGGGCTGTTTTCCCCTGGAGCGTCGGAGGCTGAGGGGTGACCTTATAGAGGTTTATAGAATCATGAGGGGCATGGGTAGGATAAATAAAGAAAGTCTTTTCCGTTGGGTCGGGGAGTCCAGAACTAGAGGGCATAGGTTTAGGGTGAGATATAAAAGAGACCTAAGGGGCAAAGTTTTCATGCCGAGGGTGGTACATGTATAGAAAGAGCTGCCAGAGGAAGTGGTGGAGGCTAGTACAATTGCAATATTTAAAAGGCATCTGGATGGGTAAATGAAAAGGAAAGATTTGAAGGGATATGGGCTGGGTGTTGGCAGGTAGGGCTAGATTGGTTTGGGATATCTGGTTGGCATGGAAGAGTTGGATCAAAAGGTCTGTTTCTGTGCTGTACATCTCTGTGATTCTAAAACTGTCTTCCTTGAAGAGAATGTTAGCTTCTCTTTTTCAAGGATATAGTCTGATCTCTAGTTGACAGCAGTGTGAAACAATTTAGGTTTCACAACAACAGTCCAAAGTAAAACAGCACACCTCTGTTGAACCTGCTGTCCTTGGTTTGGACATCTTGACTTAGTGGGATTGAAGCTGATGCATGGGAAATCTGTCCTGATGATAAGAGGCCTGGAAACAAGGAATCAGGGAGAGTATGGTAAAAGCAAAGGAGAAAAGAAACAACCAAATGGCAGAAAAGACAGTCTGCTGGAAGGGAAAAAACATCAATCAACCTGAAGTCTATGTCAGCTTGCAAAAACAGGCATATGCAGCAAGCAAAATTAGCTGGATTTCAGAGTTATAATTGAACGTCTCCATTTACTCCTCCAACTTTCTTTAAACTCTGGACAGAGCCTTGGCAATTACATTGTTTTTCCTGACAACAAGTTCCAGTTGACCAAGTTAAGATCCTTCATGTGGAACTTGTCCAGTACCTTCAATGAATTATGATCATTTTAAATTTATATCTCATTGTTTTGAAACATATATTTCAAGTTGTTGAAGTGTCAAAACAAGTCTTAAGGTTTCCTCCTCAATTGTAGAGCCTTTACATTGTCATGCATAACATTTTGTGAAGAAATAACTAACTTGTCATTTTACATTTCTAAGAGGTTAGTTGTATTGTAGAGACATAGAAAATTGGAGCAGTAGTAGGCTATTCAGCCCTTCAAGTTTGCTCAGTAATTCAATATATTCATGGCTAATCAACCAACTCAGTACCCTGCTCCCACACTCACCCCATACCCATTGATCCCTTTAGCTCAATAACTATATCTATCTCCTCCTTGAAATGCCTACCCTCTAGCCATAGACTATGATCCCTGGTCGTGGACTCCCTCATCCTGGGGAACATTCTTTTTACGTTTGCCTTGTCTAGACCTTTTAGAATTTTGCAGGTTTCTAGATAGACAGTGTGGTTAAGAAGATCATTGAGTATAGGAGTTGAGATGTCATGTTGAGGCCAGTTTTTTGCAATAGAAGTACTGTTCTGGTTGCCATGCTAAGGGAAGGATATTATTAAATTGGAGAGGGTTCAGAAAAAAATTACCAGGATGTTGCTGGGACTGGAGGGTTTGCGCTATAAGGACAGACTGGATGAGCTGGGAATTTTTTCACTGGAGCATGAGAGGTTGAGAGATGATCTTACAGAGGTTTAAAAATTGAGGGGCATAGGTGGGATAAATACATCTGCTATTCACCTTAAGTTGTGAGAGTTTAAAACAAGAGGGTATATTTTTAGGTGAGAAGAGAAAGCTTTAAAAGGGACCTGAGGGGCAACTTTTTCACACACAGGGTGGTTCAGATGTGGAATAAATTGCCAGAGGAAGTGGTAGATGCAGGTACAGTTACAGCATTTAAAAGACATCTGGATAGGTACCTGAATAGGAAAGATTTAGAGTAACAAGGGCTAAACGCAGGCAAGTGGGACAAGTTTAGTTTGGGAAACTTGGTCGGCATGGGTTTCCCTCATTCTTCTAAACTAGAGTGAATATAGTCGTAAATCAGTTCAGTTGGCTGGACAGCTGGTTTGCTATGGGGACTGACACTATTATGGATCAGACCTAATCCCTCAAAATATATTAAGGAAATAGCCTAGACCCTAACTTTTTCTAATTTTCAAGACAAGTGCCTGTTATTGCATTCCGAATGCAATTCAATTGGTCAAAATGCCAGTCTTAAAGCAAAACACACTTTTTTCATACACTATAGTTAAAATGCAACAGAAGAAAGAAGAAACTTGAATCACTTATCTCTACTGGAAAATTTAACAGAATGCCAGAATATTCAATTACTGAACAGTAACTGTTCCAATATAGAAACATTCCATAAGCACACATTTAGCAAAGGCAAATTCAGTAAAATAAATTGTCTCCCATGCAATTCTTCAGTTCAGGAGCAAAGACATTGAGAACATTCTAGCAGTAGCCGTGACAGATGTACTACAACTTCCAAACCCAGCTTCAAGACAGCGCTGCTCCTGAAAAAAAGAAACCTAAAAGTCCTGGTTTCTGTGGGAGCTTGACCCCACCCATCTGGCTGCTTCTGTTGTTCCAACATTTTAAAAAAAACACTAAGGCCTCACAAGCTGTTAACTTTATTGGCTCTGAGTAGACTTCAAAGAATTGTGTACCTGAACCCCTAGGTCTTACAGCACAACCAAGGCGACACTTTTAATTGAAAAGTCTTGTCCTTATTTGTTTACCAAAATGTAATACTTTGCATTTATCCAAATTAAACTCCATTTGCTGCTACTCAGTCCATTGACCCATTTGATCAATACCTCGTTGTAATCTTAACCTTCTTTACTGTCCACTCTACCACCAATTTTGGGTCATCTGCAAACTTACGAACAATACCTTTATATTCTCATCTAAGTCATCTATATCAATGATAAATAAAAGCCAACCCAGCACCAATCCCTGTGGTCCACCGCTGGTCACAAGCCTCCAGTCCAAAAAAAAATCTACCATTACTAATCTCTCTCCTGTCGTTAAGCCAGTTTTGTATCCAAATTGCAAGCTTACCCTGAATACCATGTGATCTAACTTTACTAAATAGTCTAACACATAGATCCTTGTTAAATGCTTTATTAAAGTCTAAGTAAACAATGTCTATCACTCTGCCCTCATCAGTTTTCTTTGTTACTTCCTCAAATAAAACTCAATGAAGTTTGTGACACATAATTTCCCTCATGCAAAACCATGCTGACTATCCCTAATCATTCCTTGCCTCTCCAAACACATGTAAATCTTATGCTTCATAATAAACTCTAACAACTTACCCACCACCGAAGTCAGACTCACAGGTGTATAATTCCCAGGCTTCTGCTGACATCCCTTCTTAAATAAAAGCACGGCATTAGCCAATATCCAGTCATCTAGCACCTGACCCGTAGTTACGGATGATACAAATATCTCCGCAAGGGGCCCACAATTTTCCACCTAACTTCCCACAACATCCTGGGATGCACTTGATTAGGTCACAGAGATTTTTCCACCTTTATATTTTCTCAGATCTTCGGCGCTTTCTCTTCTGTGATGTGAATTGTTTTGAAAACGTCAATATTTATTTCCCTGAGTTCCCCAACCTCTATTTCTTTCTCTATAGTAAAAACTGATGTGAAATATTCATTTGGTATCTCATACATCTCCTGAGGTTTAGTGCAAAGATGACCTCCTTGATCTCTATTTGCTGTCATGCTTTTAATATACTTGTGGGAAATGTTTTGAATATCCTTAATCTTATTTGTCAAGGCTTTATCATGCCTTATTTTTGCTTTTTTGATCTCCCCTTTAAGAGAGTGCTCCTACATTCTTTATACTGTTCAAGAGATTCATTTAAACCAAGTTGCCTATATCCGATATATGCTTTTTTTTAATCCTTGATTAGAGGGGGGGTTTAAACTAACTCTGCAGGGGCATGGGAACCCAGACTGTAGCTTTAGGGTGCAGGACCTGGAGTGTAGGGAGGTTAGGAATATGGCATCAATCTTAAAGGATGGTGCCTGTAAACAGAAGAGTGGCTTGAAGTGTGTATACTTTAATGCCAGAAGTATACGAAATAAGGTAGGTGAACTTGCAGTGTGGGTTGGTACCTGGGACTTCGATGTTGTGGCTATTACGGAGACATGGCTAGATCAGGGACAGGTTTGGCTGTTGCAGGTTCCAGGGTTTAAATGTTTTAGTAGGGTCAGAGGTGGGGGTAAAAGAGGGGGGGGGTGTGGCTTTGCTTGTCAAAGATAATATTACAGCGGTGGAAAGGAAGATGGATGAAGATTTGCCATCTGAGGTAGTTTGGGTTGAGGTTAGGAATAGGAGAGGTGAGGTCACCCTGTTAGGAGTCTTTTACAGGCCTCCTAATAGTCCTAGAATTGTTGAAGAAAGGATTGCGAAGATGATTCAGGAGAAGAGTGACAGTAATAGGGTGATTGTTATGGGAGACTTTAACTTTCCTGATATTGATTGGGAAAGCTATAGCTCAAGTTCGTTAGATGGGTCAGTGTTTGTGCAATGTGTGCAGGAGAGTTTCCTGACACAATATGTAGATAAGCCAACAAGAGGTGAGGCCATACTGGATTTGGTTCTGGGTAACGAACCAGGCCAGGTATTAGAACTAGAGGTAGGTGAGCACTTTGGGGACAGTGACCACAATTCGGTGATTTTTAGTCTAGTGATGGAGAGGGATAAGTGTGTACTACAGGGCAAGAGTTATAGCTGGGGGCAGGGAAATTATGATGCGTTGAGGCATGACTTAGGATGTGTGGATTGGAAAAGTAGATTCCAAGGCAAGAGCGTAATTGATATGTGGAACTTGTTCAAGGAGCAACTATTGAGTGACCTTGATAAGTACGTACCTATCAGGCAGGGAGGAAAGGGTCGTGTGAGGGAGCCGTGGTTTTATAAGGAGTTGGAATCCCTTGTTAAATGGAAGAGGGCGGCCTTTGTAAAGATGAGGCGTGAAGGTTCAATAGGGGCAATTGAGAGTTATAAGGTAGCCCGGAAGGACCTGAAGAGAGAGCTAAGAGCAGCAAGGAGGGGACATGAAAGGTCCTTAGTTGGTAGGATTAGGGAAAACCCTAAGGCTTTCTATAGGTATGTTAGGAATAAAAGAATGACAAGGGAAGGAATAGGTCCAATCAAGGATAGTAATGGGAAGTTGCGTGTGGAGGCTGAAGAGATTGGGGAGGCGCTGAATGAATACTTTTCGTCAGTATTCACTCAGGAACAGGACATTGTTGTCGATATGAATACTGAGGCACGAATAAGTAGAATGGATGGCTTTGAGATATGTAGAGAAGAGGTGTTGGAAATTCTGGCAAGGGTGAAAATAGATAAGTCCCCTGGGCCTGATGGCATTTATCCTAGGATTCTCTGGGAAGCAAGGGAGGAGATTGCAGAGCCATTGGCCTTGATTTTTGTGTCCTCTTTGTCGACAGGAGTAGTGCCAGAGGACTGGAGGCTAGCAAACGTGGTTCCCTTGTTCAAGAAGGGGAGTAGGGATAATCCTAGTAACTATAGGCCAGTGAGTCTCACTTCTGTTGTGGGCAAAGTCTTAGAGAGAATTGTAAGGGATAGGATTTATGAACATTTGGATAGGAATAATGTGATCAAGGATAGTCAGCATGGTTTTGTGAAGGGCAGATCGTGCCTCACAAACCTTATTGAATTCTTTGAGAAGGTGACTAAGGAGGTAGATGAGGGGAAAGCGGTAGATGTGGTATATATGGATTTTAGTAAGGCGTTTGATAAGGTCCCCCATGGTAGGCTACTGCAGAGTTGGAGGTTTGGATTAGGAATTGGCTGGCTGGAAGAAGACAGAGGGTAGTAGTTGATGGCAAAGGTTCATCTTGGAGTGCCGTCACTAGCGGTGTTCCGCAAGGATCTGTTTTGGGATCATTGCTGTTTGTCATTTTTATAAATGACCTGGAGGAAGGGTTAGAAGGTTGGGTGAGCAAGTTTGCGGATGATACGAAAGTCGGAGGAGTTGTAGACAGTGAGGAAGGATATGGCAGGTTACAGCGGGATATAGAGAAGCTGCAGAGCTGGGCAGAAAGGTGGCAAATGGAGTTCAATGTAGCTAAGTGTGAAGTGATTCACTTTGGTAAGAGTAATAAAAAGATGGATTACTGGGCTAATGGTAGACTACTTGGTAGTGTGGAAGAGCAGAGGGATCTTGGTGTCCATGTACACAGATCTCTGAAAGTTGCCACCCAGGTAAATAGTGCAGTGAAGAAGGCATATGGCGTACTGGTTTTTATTGGTAGAGGAATTGAGTTCCGGAGTCCTGAGGTCATGCTGCAGTTGTATAAGACTCTGGTGCGGCCGCATCTGGAATATTGTGTGCAGTTTTGGTCGCCATACTATAGGAAGGATGTGGAGGCACTGGAACGGGTGCAGAGGAAGTTTACCAGGATGTTGCCTGGTATGGTAGGAAGATCCTATGAGGAAAGGCTGAGGCACTTGGGGTTGTTTTCATTGGAGAAAAGGTTTAGGGGTGATTTGATAGAGGTGTACAAGATGATTAGGAGGTTAGATAGGGTTGACAGTGAGAACCTTTTTCCACGTATGGAGTCAGCTATTACAAGGGGGCATAGCTTTAAATTAAGGGGGGGTAGATATAGGACTGATGTTAGGGGTAGGTTCTTCACTCAGCGAGTCGTAAGTTCATGGAATGCCCTGCCAGTAGCAGTAGTGGACTCTCCCTCTTTATGGGTATTTAAGCGGGCATTGGATAGGTATATGGAGGATAGTGGGTTAGTGTAGGTTAGGTGGGCTTTGATCGGCGCAACATCGAGGGCCGAAAGGCCTGTACTGCGCTGTATTCTTCTATGTTCTATGTTCTATGTAGAGCCTCAATATCTTTATTCATCTATTCGTCCCTAATCCTACTTGCCTTACCTTTCACTCTTTTTAAAAGAAAGGAACATCGTAGCTTAACTTTGAAAGCCTCCCACTTAGCCTGCAAATAGTCTAATCGAATCAACTTTTGAAATTTTTTGTCTGATAATGTTAAAATTTGCTGTACTCCAATTAAAAGCTTTGAACTTTTATGGTAGGCTTATCCTTTTCCATAACACTTTTAAAACAAATAGAATTATGATCACTAGACCCAAAGTGTTCCCCTCCTCTCGCTTCAGTCACTTTCCCTGCCTTATTATCCAAGAGAAGGTTAGGTTTTGCTCCTTCCCTAGTAGGAAAATTTACATATTGATTAGGAAAGTTTTCTTGAACACATTTAATAAATTCTTCACCATCCAAATCTTTCACACTATGGCAGTCCCAGTCAGTGTTTGGAATTAGAATTTAATGTTGGAAAATTAAATTCACCACCAGTTAACTCCCTCTAATGAGAGAGCAGCCCTCTAATCCTCTGAGAATTTGGCAGCTTTAATCGATCCAGTGTCTCTTCATACTTCAATTCTGCCATCCCAGGCATCACACTGATCGTTCCACGGTCTCTGTCCAGAATGTCTTTGTTAAGATAAGGAGACACAATACTCTAGATGTGGTCTTGCCAAGATCTGATAAAATTGCAGCAAGCCATCCATGCTCCTGTAATCAAATTCTCTTGCTATGAAGGCCAACATAACATTTCCCTTCTCCACCATCCTGCTGCACCTGCATGCTTAGTTCCAGCAACTGATGCACAAGGATACGCAGCTCTCAGCTCTTGTTGCACACATTCCCCTTTCCCAATTTTTTGCCATTCAGATGATAATCTGCTTAGGTCTTTGCTACCAAAGTGGATAACCTCACATTTTCTTTATCTGTTATATATTTGCACATTGACTCAACTTGTCCAAATCATACTGAAGCATCTTTACATCCTCCCATAGTTCCCCCTCACCCAGGTTTGTCTCATCTGCAAAAGTGGAGGCATTACATTAGTTTCTCATCTAAATCATTGTGAATAGCTGGGGTCCAAGCACTAATCCCTGTTGCACCTTAGTGGTCACTGCCTGCCACTTGGGAAAAAAAACATTTATTCCTACTCTGTTCCCTCTCTACCAAACAGTTGTCTATTCCTGTCAGTACACTACCCTCCCAATCCCAACTGATTTAATTTTAACATGCTAAACCCTTATGTGGGATCTTATCGAAAGCCTTCTGAAAGCCCAAGTAAACCACATTTGCTGGGTTCCCCCTTATCAACTCTACATCAAGCATGACTTCCCTTTTGTAAATCTATGCTGACTCTATCCAACTTTGTCAGTATTCTCCAGGTGCTGTACTATTCAATCCATTATAATGGGCTCAAGCGTTTTCCAAACTATCCACGTGAGACTATAATTCTTTTTTTAAAAAGTGGCGTCACAATATCTACCCTCTAATCCATAAGAACAGTTCCAGAGTCTATTGAATCTTGAAAGATGACCACCAATGCATCCACCATTTCTAGGGCCACTTCCCTAAGTACTCTGGGATGTAGATTATCATGCCCAGTTTAATCCCATCAATTTCCCTGACATCATTTCACTACTAATACTGATTTTCTTTCAGTTTGTTCCTCTCACTAGACATTTTTGGGATGTTGTTTGTGTCCTTTTTGAAGGCATAACTAAAATCTGTTTGTAATAGGTTTTATTACAAACCTATTTGTAATAGGTTTGTATTTGTATTTGTAGGTTTTTGTTTCCCATTATGACTTGCCCTGTTTCTGACTGTAAAGGTCATTTGCCTTCACTATCTTTTTCTCTTCACATATCTACAGAAGCTTTTTTGATAAGTTTGTAGGCTCCATGCACACTTCCACTTATTCTATTTCCCTCTTCTTAATCAATCCCTTTCTACTTCTTTGTTGAGATCAATACTGCTCCGACTCCTCAGATTTGCTGTTTTCTTTTGGCCAATTTGTATGCCCCTTCCTTTGATCTAATACTATCCCTAATTTTCCTTGTTGAACATAGTCCTTGTGGCAGCACCACGGCTCAATGGTTAGCACTGCTGCCTCATAGTGCCAGGGACCTGGGTTCAATTCCAGCCTTGGGTAACTGTGTGGAGTTTGCACATTCTCACTGTGTCTCTGTGGGTTTCCTTCAGGTGCTCTGGTTTTCTCCCACAGTCCAAAGATGTGCAGGTTAGGTGAATTGGCCAGGCTAAATTGCCCATAGTGTTAGCTGCATTAGTCAGGGGTAAATGCAGGTAGAGGCATGGGTCTGGGTGGGTTACCCTTTGAAGGGTCAGCGTAGACTTGTTGGGCCGAAGGGCCTGATTCCATACTGTAGGTAATCTAATCTAATCTAACTTTCCCATTTTATTTTGTCAGACAGGAATAAAATACTGTGGTTCCTCCATCCACTCATTATGTTTTTGCCATTCGGTCCTTTGTTTCAGTAATGGTCCCCAATTTATCATTGCCCAGCTTGTGCCTCATGGCATCATAGTCTGTTTTATTTAGATTTTGGTCCCTCAGAATCAACTCTTCATTAAGACTACTGTTTTCATTGGAGAGTGCTGTCATCTCATGGTCATTGTTTCTCAAGTGGCCTTGCACAGCTCAATTACCTCTTGTTACTGCTCCAATGCCCACATTACTGGTATCAATCATTCTTTTGAATGGTGTTTTGAAATTCAGGGCAACTAAACCAGTTTAATTTATTTACATGCTTTTCAACCACTGAAAGATGATTTGACAGTATCCTGACCAGGTAAATTTTATATTCTTCTTTAACAAATTTGTTAATTAAGCCACTACTGTATTGAAATTCAGGACAAATGCCTAGTAGTACCTCCCCGTTGGGGGGAACTGTGTTATTTCACATTTTCAAGTTTCTGCTGATGTGTGCACTTCTGTGTTATTGTCCAGAAACCTTAAGATATTTTTGAACTATTGTACATCTTCTGACAGTCTTTCTCAAAACTTGAACACAGTCAAAATGAGTAATTTCTGCCTTTGCAGAATTTAATCACCTCCTGATCAATAAAGTTGGATTATTATGGTAGCCTGAGACATACTTTGTCCTAAATGACCTGCCATCAGAATCAATTAAATCATGCTCATTTACCTTAACATCTGCCTTCAACTCATTAGCCTTGTTGTGAATGTTGTGTCAGAGTTTTTACAACACAGAAAGAGTCTGTGTAGAGACTGCATTCAAGTAGAGTGCATTTAATTCTGCCTTTTAAGCATTATTTTTCATTATGATGCAATCTGATGCTTCTTTTCATCTTTCTTCTAATCTCACTTACTACTTTTCTTATTCCCATTACCAGTCTTGATTGCTTCCAACTTGAATATAACGAGTTCTTCCTTGAGCCATACTCACTACTGAGTTCTGAGTTTTATTGAAGTTGTCCATTAATGTTTGAAATGTATTGTCTACGCAAGTTAACAAATGTACAAATAGACCAACCCTACTCACTTTTGGTGGCAGAAATAATTAGAAAGGTACATGAAAAGTTAGTCTTTATTGCAAGGATTGTGGGGTATAGAAGGATGGAAATCTTGCTACGTCTGTAAAGGGCATTCTTGAGAACAAACCTGGAACGCTGTATAGTTTTGGTTTCCTTATTCTAAGGAGGGTTAAAATTGCATTGGAGGAAATTTGGCAAGACTAAGTGTAAGCTCTAAGTTGCGAGTCATCAGAGGATTTTGAGATTGTCACTGGATTGTAATTGGTCGTTAGATGATCTTCAGTTGAGCGAAGCTTCTATTGGTGGATCTTTATGCTAGTTCGGCCTAATGCCAACCCGAGCTATGACTGCTGAACATACCCCGGCCCCAGGCCCAGGCTGGGGTGTCCAGAATGCAGTCAGGATGACGATGAAGAAGTTTTAGGAAGAAACTGCAATCAATTGGACTTCCTTTGAAAAGAGGATCCTGCTGTGCGTTCTAAGCAGTGGATGTTTCTGTCTGCAGGATTTCCCCAGTGGGAATATTTCCACATGACCTTTCGGAGTGTGAAGGAACATAAATGTCTCCTGAAAGTATTTGATGAGAATGGAGGTCAAGGTCCCTTCTCTGTCCTGTCTGTGGCACCTTCCAGCAAGAGGTGCCAGTTTTTTTACAGTCCATATGTACAACATCCCTCCTGTCTTGGCGGCAGATGTTCTGGCTTCCTCGGAAGGTACATACAGCTTGAAGGAGGCAGCACTGATGTACCCCTTCAGAATCTGGGCATTTACTTTTCCATTAATGACAACTAGGATTAGTTGTTTGTCTATTTCAAAGACTCCTTATCAACGCTTGCTGGAATAGCGTACTCATGGCCTTGGTGTAACTTTGTTCAAAGATTTTGTCATTTTCTTTAATTAAAGGCTGGAATAGACTATTAGTCTTATTTCTCTCCAGTCAGACATCTTGTGTTTTAATTCTCAAGCAAGCTGCTCCTTTCTGTTGGTCGGCCATTTTGTTATTTTGCTGGAGCTGTACAACTGTATGCTTCTGGCACGTAGCATGTACAAATCCATGATGCAAGGTATTACCACATTCATCTATAAGTGGAAGGGGGTGAAAGAGGAAATTAGAAATTGTTGATCAGTTTCGCTGCTAAATGTAGATGATACATGGGCAGGTAGGTCTCTGAAAGCCTTGCACCCGTTAGGAATACAATCGCCTATGTGCAGGACAGGGGTTTGGACACCTGCCTCGTCAACATTGATCAGAAGGCCTTTGAGATGCTATCACGCATCTACGTGTGGGATGTGCTTTCCAAAATGGGTTTTGGGGAGAGATTCCAGAATTATAACCAACAGCTCGACACCAACATCATTAGTGCATTCTCAATCAATGGGTGGGAATCAAAGTTTCCCAATCAGATCTGGAGTCAGTCAAGGCATGCAATTCTTTACTGTCTGTTTTTTGTGTGTTGTATTGAACCTTTTGCCGAGTCCATCAGAAATGATGCAAGTCTGACAGGGATGACTATTTCAGGCAGTGGAAGCCCGCAGGTCAAAACCTCCCTGTACATGGATGACATCACCATTTTCTGCTTGGATCAGCTGTCACTGTAGACTTGTAAGCATCTGTGTCCAGTTGGAAGTGGCCTCGTGAGCAAAGGTAAACTGAGGAAAGAGTGAGGCCATGCTCTTTGGAAACTGGGCTGACCAATCCTTTATCTCCTTAATCGTCAGGACAGATTCCCAGAGGGTCCTGGGAATATGGTTCAAAGCGATCATGGCTTGTTCCAAAACTCAGGAAGAATGTATTGCCAAGACAAGGCAGCAACTAGACAGATGGGAGCACCGCTTCCCCTCCATTGTGGGTAAAAATGTGGTCATCAGATGTGAGGTACTCTGTGTTGCTGCACGTGCTGCAGGTCAGGTCCATTCCCTGAAATTGCACTTTTGCATTCACCCGAGATATCTTCCACTACATCTGGAGGTTGAAGATGGACTGGATCCACAGGGACACCATGTACAAACCTCTGGATAAGGCGAAGTAAAGGCATATCCAATGTTGCCCTCATCCTGATAACCACCTCTGTGTGTGGTTACATCAAGCTATGCGTAGACACTTGGTACGGAAACACCAAGTGTTACTATGTATTGATGTTCTACCTTTCCTGTTGTTATAAGGTATGGGCCTCGCCTCGTTGCTGTGGAACACTATAGGTAGTTGGACAGTTCTGTATCACCTGTGCTTTGGAAAATATTGTTTTAAAAAAGCCATCAGAAAGTGGTCAATATATAGTGTCCTCGAGACCAGGAAAAGGAGAGGGTGGGTTCTGTGGCGTGGTTCCCTGAGCAGACCATCAAAGTCACGTGGCAGAATGCCTCATTACTGAAGCACCAAGATGTAGCTTGGCTCGTAGTGAGAAGGGCTCTACCCACTAGACCCTTAATGCATGTCTGGTCTCTTGTTTGCCACTTGAAATGGCTGCACTGGCAAAGAGACTGTCATACATCTCCTTCCGGAGGATGTTTTTGCAAAGAAGATCTGGAGAATGATGTCTCTGTGAATCTCCGAAATGCGGCACTCTGTGCTCTGTGGGCTGTTCCCTGGAGGACACACTGCGACAAACTAACGACTGCATTTGGAGGACGATCAACATGGTGAAAGATGATCTTGATCAGCCTGAAATCTATTGCTCTTCCAGTGTAAAGAGTTGACTGTAACTCAGTGTTGCAGATGAGCACATTCTAAGGTCCAGAGCAAAGATCAATGCTGACACTCCATTTGAGTACCCAGAGAATGAATAAATGATTTTATTGTCATATTTATTTAGGAAAATACAGTAAAAAGTGTTTTGTTGCTGCAATCTGGTGCTATTTTCGATTGCAAAATGAATAGAAATAAATTACTTAACTACATCATCTTATGTTCAATTGGCAGAAATTTAGAAAGACAGAAAAATAAGAAATAATGTTCAACTTTCCAGTTCTTTTTAACAAGCACAGCTCCCAATTTTCTTAAGGTCACCAGGGTTTCTGTAAGCTGTTCTGATCTCTGCGCTGCAATGAGTCCCTGTTCCAGGTTCCACCAATGCCCCAGGAATTCCTGGTGCCACCACTCAAAGCTGCAGCTGTTGCCTTGCCAACATTGCTAAGAATTCCAAGCCGGGTCCAAAATGCAGCTAAAGATGCAGCAGCTGCCTCGATGGCATCACTAGGAGTCCTGATTCAGGCTCACCATGCAGCCAAAGTTGCAGCTACCACCTCACTATCTTTGCCATGAGTTCTGCTCCAGCCTCTTCTGTGATGACACCTCCATCATCGCCAACTATAAGACGATAAAGAAAAAGAAAAAAGATGGAAAGGGAAGAGGAAGAGCTGACCTAGAGGGCTGGGCTCAGGAGCCCAAATGCTACCTACCTTGCCAGCGCTGCCATCTTGATGGAGTGCTGCAGAGTTCCATTTTTCAGATGTACTGCTGACCCAAGGCACTTTGATCTCTCAGGTGAATGGAAAAGAGTCCATGGCACTTGTGACAAACCTATTCTTTTTGACAACGTTAGATTATTCTTGGGTTTTTTCAGAGACGGAGTAATTGGCCAGGCTCCAACTAGGCTGGGGTTTGAGTGGTTTATTGGGACCCTTTTTGTTTACCTCTAACAGATAATACCTCAGGCCTAAAGTTCTCATGTCTTAAAAAAACTGGTATCATCAAACTGGAATGGCCAGCTAGCTGTGCAGCTAGCCTTATTTAGATTAGAGTTAGTTGCAGTAGGGGCTGTGTGAAGAAAGGCTGCTGGAGCAAGTCCAATTTAGTACTTGCCCTCCTTCTGACTTCATAACCTGTAAACTTTTTGTGTCATTTTTACTCTTAGTGCTAAGGGGTTTGTTATTGAGACTGTTGCAAGTATTTTGAAACAGCATCATTAAGCTGGGATAGCCTGTCTGGTTCAGATAGGATAAGCTATTCAGGTATTCAATTTTCACTTTGTTGTGTTTCATTCCATAATTTTGTGAATAAATTCTGTTTGTTTAAAACGCAGCAGTCCAACCAGCCAATTCACTCTTTTTCTTTTTGCATGGTCTCTCTGTTACATGAAGAATTCAGAGATGAGACAAATTCAATCTGACTAAATTGAATAATTTTAATAAAGTTAGTTTAAAAAGTAGTGGTCCTTTCATATTTTGTGGGGATTGCACTAATATACCCAAATATCTGAATATTACCAAGGATTAACTCATTTGGAAACAGTTTAAAAGTGTCAGTTTTGTTTGGGCTATGGAGAATAATAGAACCTTCCTTCCCAAAGAATGTGAGACTTATGAAGGAAGCAAAATATTCCTTGGAATCCAGTTTATAATTTGTGAAGAAATTCATTTAATACATTAAAATGGAATGAAGAATCAGTAATTTTCTTTTACATGCAGTTGTTTACAATGATTTCATATTGAATTATATTTAAAATATATTAAATCTTGATTATGGATTTTTCTTTAAGTTAATAATGTAAAATTTACTTGACACTTCCTGCATCAGGAAGAACTGTTGAGCCTTTTTAGCTTAAAAATAAATGTTATATATTTTGTTTTCCTCTGCAGGGCAGCAGAAATCCTTTACTCTTTAGCATTGGTGGGTGCTCAGCAATCCAATAAAATGACAATGTTCCCTTCATCTGAAGATTATAAACTGCTCACAGAAGCAAGACGAAACCTTGGCCTTTTCCAGCATCATGACGCAATTACTGGAACCGCTAAAGAGTGGGTCGTCATGGATTATGGAACCAGGTAAATACTATATTGTAGGACTCGTTTTGAATTAGTTTTCTCTACATTTGGTTTTGAGTTTATCTTTACAGTGATGTGATAATATTTCATGAGTGCTTGACTAACTTGTAAATGAATTTGATTTTGTAAAATTATATTTTAATATAAAATATGAGAGAGGGAGATCAGTCAATCCAGCTTGCTTTATCATCTGAGTCCTGATCTGATTGTTTTCACATTTAATTCATACAGCTATGTTTGCTTATGTTTTATATAATGGAAAGAGATTAATTTCTCCAGCTATTTTCTGCGGTGCAACTGATTTACTTAATATGTTAAAATGGAATGGTAAACAAGTAATTTTCTTTTACATGCAGTTCTGTTTAGTGCATCTGATTTTTGAACTTAGTTTTACAGTTGGTTTTCCTCAACACCTGTGTGTTTGGAAATCATAAGCGCAAGTGATACTCTTTTACATAATGTAAAACAGTCTTTGTTCACAAAAACACAAGTGACTCAGGCTCATTTACTTCTTGCACAGAGAGTTCTAATTCTGTTTTTCTCTTTTTACTTGCATTCCCATGTTAAACAGTAACAAATATTGGCAAAACATGTTCCAAAGAATGCTTGAACAACATCCACTGTGCAGCTAGGGCAAGTTGCATTTGGGTTCTCTGAATGCTTCCTTATAGTTAAAACTACCAGCACCCATTCTTGAAATAGGAATCAGCTTGTACTGTGCTTGTAGTTCTCATAGAAGATCTAATTTTCAAGAATACTGAAAGGAGATTTAACAGAGTTGTCTAAATTATAAATGTGAAATGTCCTAGACTGAACCGTTTTTAACTGGTTTATTGGTTACCTTCCTTTAGAAGGTCTAAAATGGGGATTTTCATTGAAACTGCATACTATGCAATTTTATCATTCGCAGCTCCTCAGATAATCAAACAGTCTCTACCAAAGGGACTGAAATCAGACAACATACTGGCTTGCACTGATCCAAAGCCTGTAACATTTGTGTCACACAAGTGTCAAGTAATGATCACCTCCAGCAAAATAAACTCATTAATACAAATAAGGAAGTAGTACTGAAAAAGATTGTGTCTCATTTGCAACAAATAAACATTCCTTTTAAGGCAGAAATGTCCACAATGAAGGTATTCCCATTATGGCTAACACAATCAGTTAAAGATAACATTAAATCAAGGAAGAGTCTTGTAATGTTGTCAGAAAGAGTAGCAATCTTGATGACTTTGAAGATTTTAGAGTTCAACAAAGGAGGCTGAAAATATTGATAAGGAAAGACAAAAGAGAATTTGACAGTAGATTTGCAAGAAATATAAAAACAGATTTTAAATATTTCTATATGAAGCAAATGGAGAAAGTAAACATAGCCTAATTTCTCTGGAAATAAGGAAAAGGCAGAGATGTTATGTGGTAACCTGCATCTTCTTCACCATCTTTTTTGCACTGCACCTTCTGTATCTTCATTCTCCATCAGTATGTCCTTTATAGTTTACCCAGAATTGAAAAATCGGCATCAAAAACAGAAGTAGATGGAAAAGCTCAGCCGGTCTGGCAGCATCTCTGAAGAGAAATCAGAGTTAACATTTCGTGTCCAATGACCCTTTTTCTCATTGTTTTGTCTCATTGTAAGTAGAGATTTTCATTAGCTGTAAATACATTCTACAATTGAAACAATGAGATGTTTAGGTGTATATCTGTTAAACATAAAACTGCATGTTCTTACTAGTGTAAATGAAGATTGTGATCAGTTGTACGTCTTTCAGTTACACGATGCCAATGAAGGGTGTGACCATGGATGTCTTGCATAGGAATGTCAGATTTTCAGTAATACTTCTAGTGCTGTACCAAATGGTGTAGACGTTGTGGGCCCTTCATCCATATGATCTCCATTCATGGTTGTTTTTGGGGAGACAATGTTGAAAAATTGTGATGTGACAATCTATCTGGTATAGGTTCTTAGAATGGTCTGATGGTGACATTGTTTCTGTACATATTCTGTGAATGTACAGTAGTGACTTCACAAGTCAGGACTATATATGGTATTGAATGAAGATTGTATTTGGATTTATGGGAGTTAACATAGAAATCATGTCCTTGGCTTTCTATGTGTTACAGACTGTGGGCTGACATGGTAATTTACTGCACTGAATGTGGCAAATAACTTAAGTCTGCCATTATTGTTGAAGTAAGTGAATGGTTGCCCATCACACCGTAGGCTTTGTCTTACCTTTCTGTTACCTTTCTGTTGGTGCAGCAGCCATATTTGCAAATGCTGAGTCCTGTCTTGCACTGCATGAGTGCATTCTTAACATTGGGGTAGACTTCATTTTGGCACTTGGAGTAAAGGGTTAACTATATATTTAAGAATAGCTGCTGACCTTGTGGACAAGGACCTATATTATTATGTTGAAAGACCATGAAAAAGCGAAATCTGAATCTGAAGGGTTCAAAGTATGTCTCTTATCAACTCTTTTGGTCAGTTAAGTTTAATAAAGTTGGTTAATGTTCACCTTAGTGTAATCTCACTACATGTAGTGGCAGTGGCCAAATCCATGGAACCAGAGGCAAGCAGCAAGGTGCACCTGGAGCGAAACCCAGTAGTTATACAGTGCCGTAGGTGAAAGGTGAGGCCAGTTTAGCAATCTGACCATAGTGTATACTGCTGCGAGGTGCTGGTGTTCAAGGCCCATGTAAACATTAGGCCATAAAGAGGGAAAATGCTAATCAGTCTTGGAAAAGCAAGCAAAGACCCACACCAGGCGAACTGTATGCAAAAACAGTTGGCCATAGTGGGGTGGGTAAGATATTATAGTCGATCAGAGGGTTTACAGGGATCAGGAATAAATGAGCACTGTGAAAATACTAGAAAGCATGCGAAGAAACATGGCAATGTCAACTACATTAAAGAACTCCACTGATGAGAGCTCAACCCATATAAAATTTTAGACTGTCTTGAGTGCTAAGAGACACACCATAACAGAGCTACAACAGCAGGACAGAAAATTAAGCCCAGATGAGAGCAGTTGGTTGATGTCCCAGCATTAGAGGACACAGGAGCAGGATGAATTCTTCTTAGCAATTGTAACAAATCCACTGATCAGTTTTAGCTTCCATGATTGTGCAGACCCACAAGATGAATTCTAGCATGTGGAGGTTATGATTTATGACAAGTAAATGGATACAGCAGCCTATGTGTCCACTCTTACAGAAGCAGTTCCATAGTTGAGGTCAAGAACTCTCCAGCTGTTTTCCATTCATCCTTTGGATATAGGAGATATTAAAATCAGAGTTAAAGAACAGGTATAAGCTATGTATTGCGACAAGGAAAGAGAGATCACAGATTTCTAGTAGTCATTCTGCATTATCACTTTCATAAAGTGAATGTGCTTGTGTACCATTGCACCTTTTTTTTAGAAGATGCAGAAGGCAGTGAGTTGACTAATTGTGCTCTGAATTAGTCTTCACTACAGAGACTGGATGTCTGGAACTGCAAGAAGACAATATGAAATGTTCATTTTCTTCAAAACTGATTACTTTCAGCTTTGGTGCTGTTTGTAGCTTCAATCACAAGACAACATTCTAGAGCTTTGTCAATGTATCCTAAAGAAAGCGCTAGATGAAGCTACCAGTCCTGGTGTTAATTTAGTGGAAGCAGAATTCTGGATCTTCCTCTATCCTTGCGTTCTGGTGCTGAGTTTGTAAAGATTCTGCTGTCTCTTTTTAGGAAAAGCACCTTTGTGGTGACTAGGATAACTAAGAAGGAAGATTGGTTGGATGGCGAAATAACCAATGATGTGCAACAATAGCAACAATATCAGCAGCCACTATTAGATTAAAAAAATCTTCTCTTGTGTAGAAGCACTAGAAGGAAGCAGAAAGACATCAACATGCTGAAGTGCCAGCTGTTAGCTGCACCTCAATGTCATTAGAGATTAATTTTGACAAAGTTTTAGGAAACTCAAATGGAGGTAAGTCATTTCAATTAAGAGAACTGAACAGCGACCGAGATCATAACACTTGAAGGGAAAGTGGCTGAGAAGGTGTTTATAGTTCTTCCATTAAACCAACAAAGCTTCAGAATTTTATACAGGCAACAAAATGGTCCCGATAATAGAGAAGTTTATGATAATGAAATGATCTCCAGTCATTTAAGAATGAGTTTTCAAGGTTTCAACAAAGATGTATAAGTAGTGAAGCTTCAGACTGGGTGGATAGTAGCCCAGTTAGCAGAAATCATCAGTGCAATGTTTGAATTTCTCACAGATTGTGGTACCGAAGTCTATTTCTTTATGGATGATGATGCTCTTCTACTTACTGATGGAGTTCTGGCAACGTTTTTACCCAGAGAGGAGAAGCGTCACAGAAGCAAATGTGAAGTTGAATGTCAATATCTACATAAAGTAAAAATCTTACGCTGGGAGTAATGTAAAAGTTCTCATTGTCGAGAGTTTATCCTTCTTTTCAACCAACAGATTTATCCCTGCCTCAAAGTGTGCCACAGATCGAAGTGAAAGGCAAAATTTCAGTTTTTCATTTTCGTCTTGCAGGGTTTGTGATAGTTAAATATCTGAAGGTCATCCATCATTTTGTCATGGATTAGTTTTCACTGCAATGCAGCCTAGGAAAGAGCTGTTGTAAGAAACTAGCATATCATTCACGCACATGCTTCCCAAGACAGTACCTACTACATCTCCTCCAGGAGAGATGAGAGTACTACTGGAGATTAAGACCTCAATCAACAGAGACTTGTAGGGAGCGGACATGGGATGAGAAGTTAGATATTAATAGTTAAATGTTCTTGGTTATTAAGTGTTCAATCAAAGAAGTTGGGCAAGTAAAGGGTTAACAGTAGCTTTACTCTTGAAATTGTTTGTAACAGGGTTTATGCATTAAGAGTTGTGTCATAGTGTCTCCAGATTACATAGATCTGTGGGGCTCCAGGCGGTCTGGTCTCTTAGGTTTGATAAAGCCTATTAGTATTCACTCATCAGTATGTAGACCTGATCTTACTACACAACTAGGTGACAATCTCCAGGTCTTTGCGAGACTCTAATATATGCTACAGTCCTATAGACAAACGAAACCTCAAGTAGAGTTAGAGTTGGATTCTATTGTCACATGTGCTCAAAGACAGGAGTATAGCGAAAAGTACAAAGTCGCCATTCTCCAGCACCATCTTAGGTACAGAGGATCCTAAGTACAAAATCTTAAAGAATAAAGTAGAAAAGTAAAGAATTAAAGTTAAAAGTTCAATGTTACAGTCCTCTTTAGTGTAGGTTTCCTCCAGGTGCTCCGGTTTCCTTCCACAATCCAAAGGTGTGTACAGGTCAGGTGAATTGGCCATGCTAAATTGCCCATAGTGTTAGATGCATTAGTCAGGGGTAAATAGAGGGTAGGGGAATGGGTCTGGGTGAGCGACTCTCCGGAGGGTCGGTGTGGACTTGTTGGGCCAAAGGGCCTGTTTTCATTCTGTAGGGAATCTAATCTAATCTTTAAGTGCTCAGCCATGAGCCTGGATGTGGGCTCTTCCACCCCAATACTGAGACCATTACCAGCAGGAAGCATTCATCCAGCGTCAAGTCTGTTCGCCATGTTGCTGTCGCAGAACCGTGTTGTCATTCTTCAGCATAATCTTGCCTTTATTGACCTTGTCACTGTCGTGAGTCTGCGCTGAGTCGATCTCCACAATACAGATCTCCACAATATAGCTGCTGGGTTCCAATTAGATTGGCTGCAGGCTACTGGTGATGCAGAATTCAATAATTTGCGATCAGATTATATCAAGGGTATTTGTGGACTTAAACCTGGTATTGGAGAATGAGTCTTTCCTGGAATATATGAGGAATATATATTTTCTTGGAATGTGTGGCAAAGGCTTGCCAGGTGCTGGCTGGTGAAGGTACTGCCAGATCCTGAAGCGTTGGTTGAAGAACCACCCACGTAATAAGTGCTCCCCAGTAACATGTACTAAGCCAGTCTTGGATTCTCTAGCACCATTTCTTCTCTAGTCATCCTTCACCTCAGTGGCATCTTCGTCTTTTTACAGTGTCACATCATGTAGTTGCCCACCACTACTCTAATGTTCTATTTAGGTATCTATGTGGCTTCTGAAAGTGATTTGATGGTGATATCAGTGCAATCTAAGAGCCTTTCAGGGATTTTTAGATAAGCACATGAATATGGAAGGAACAGAGGGATGTGGACCAAGGACAGGCAGAAGGTATTAACTTAATTTGGCTTAATGTTTGGTACAGCATCGTGGGCTGAAGGGCCTGTTGCTGTGCTGTATGCTGTATTGTTCTATGTTCTATTGCACCTTAGATTTGTGAAAAGTCATCTATTGAATTGAGCCCTGCTGCTATTGAGTCTGTGACTCCAAATCTGTAGAGAATGTAATACGTTTCCAAATCAAGCAGTGACTGACATGTTGTACTGGTGTGTGGCTGAATGAAAAATGTTGCTGAAATCTTGAGCAGATTCTCTGGTAGTAGTTAGCTTGGGGTTGAAGGCCCCATTTGTGGGCACACATTTGAAGCAAGAGGTCTGTCTTCAACATAGCATAGATATCTCCCACCATACCTGTAAATATTCAAAGCCTTTGCTTGCACTGCCTTTTGGTCACATTGAAGACATTGAACCTGTTATTACTCCAACCGAAGGCTATACTATATCTCACCCCCTTCTATTTTGCTGCTCTTTCAAGGGCTCCAACACCTCATACTTGGGTATCTAGGCTCCATTCACATGCTGCTGCCATCACTTTTCCTGTCTATGCTAAATATGGATGGGTTCTGTGGCCATCTCTTGAACCTTCCTTTCAAACAAGCTCATCCCTTACTCATTGTAACTGGTAACCTGTCTTGTCAACCACTTGGCTGGTGATGCAAGGAAGGATAAAGAGGCTCCATCATGGATTGATTCTGATGAAGTGTCAGCAGACTTGAAGCATTAATTCTGCTTTCTCACATAAATGCTGTCAGACCTGCTAGTTGCTGCCAAAGGGATGGATAATGGTAAACTGGGGGAAAGAAAAGCCGATAATGGCGACCATTATGACCGTTTACACCTACTTATAGTCCCCATTATTTTTTTAACTCCCCCAGCTTACTATCCATGCCTTGGTCTGCTGACTGTGTTTTTTCCTCCATTCAGGCTTTGTCTCCACATGTTGCTTACTCCTTTTTAGCCTTCATTTCCTGTATTCAGCATATAATATCACATTTTCTTATCTACTATTAGTTCTTAAGTTCTTTAGCCAAAATGTTTAACTCTACTTTCACTTCACTGATGCTGCCAGACCTGTTGAGTTTCTCCAGTTTTTTCTACTTTGGTTCTGGATTTCCAGCATTCACAGTTTGCTTCATTACAAAAAATGTTTGCTGTTTGTTATTACAGTGCTATTTGTTGGAGTATCTTGTGTACAATATGCCTTCCGCACTCTGTGCAACAGTGATTGTGCTTCACAAGTACTTCGTTATTTATGCTTGTAATGTCTCATTGTCCTGATAAGTGTCATATATAATTTCTTCCAAGAACACAATCCCCACTTGGTCGCTAACATTTTTTATGGGGCAAAATATGCTCTTCTTACCTATGACTCTGTGGTTGACTTTTAATTTCCCTCTGAAAAGTCCACTCAGTTCAAGGGCAGTCAAGATGGACAACACTCACCCCATGAAAGAATTTAGCAAGTTAAAATATTTGTTGAAAGATCAGAAAGTACAACACCTGAATAGGATCAGCCAGAAATCTCTTTACTTTGGCTCTAAAAGCAAGAACATCCAATGTTGTTTTTTGTTAGTTAATGTTTGAATAAACTTTGAAAATGCTGACTCTGACACTGAAAATGTAGGGAATACTACTACAGATTTGCTTTTTACTTATGAAATATTCAGAGTATTAATGACCAGTGATGTATAGGTATAGAAGCAGGATTTTGTCGTAAAGATTTTAAGCATGACCCTTACAACGTAGGCATGATTAGTAGAAATCTAATCAAACTAGAGCCAAGTCAAGATAAACAAATAAAGTTAATTAACTGAGAAAATAAATATGTATTTATTACAAACAATAAGTCTGAAATATAATAATTCTGTTTGAATTTGGGTATTTTTGTTTTTGAGATTAAATTGTTAAAGTTAGGATTGCTAATTAAAATAATTGTGTAAAAGAAGATAATTGAGTTGTTGAATGAAATATGTTAGATATTCACTCCAAATATCCATAGGGTGCATATCTCAACCTATTACTTCATGAAAACATTTTCTTCTATTTTAGATTTAATTATTAATTTTAATCGCTTTATTTCCTGAATGTAGGATGGGTACATATTGTGGTTTCTCTTTGTACAGAATCTCACTTCAGCTATATGACAATAGGTCCAGTGCAGATGGTGTATTCGTTTAATATTATTGGTTGTTAATTACTTGTATAGGATGATTTACATGCTGAAAAGTGAGTGAAAATAAGTTATATATTAATTTTTGCTTTCTTGAAGCAAATGCTGGAATGAAAGGAGAACTCTAGGATTAAAATAGGTTTGGGTTTGTAGGAATGCCCCCTCTGAGAGGCAGGTGGGTGTGGAGGTGCAGAAACCCTACCGGATGTACTACATCACTGTGATGTGACAGATGCAGTTGATTTCCAGCTAAAGTGTAATCTATTTCATCAGCCTTCTAACATTATAAATATGTGACTGCTGAGTGCTGGGTGGAGCATTTTCTTGGTGCTGTCAGTGCTGCATTCCTGCCTTGATGTCCAAATCAAGCTCAGAGGTGCAATCTCTCACCTCCACCGTGAAAAGCTGCTCAGCTTAATGACCAGTTTTATTATCACGATCTTCGGTGTTGGTGCCAGTCCTAGCCTCCGAAATCCTGGCCTCCGACCTGCTACCAACCCCTGCCACTGCTCCCAGACTTTGTCCCCACTCCCAAAACTTGGGCCTTAGGCGTACAGATAATGCAGAGATGTCAGCCAAATATGCACAGATTCATTTTAGTTTATTACACAGATTACATCGTGATATTGCCATGCATGTACCGATTCATTTTAGTTCAGGGGCATCAATCACCAGTAACTGACACCATTGCTCATACGCAAGTGGCCATTTTGACAACCAGTTTTGTTTATGCTCATCATTCCAACAATTAAATGGTGAATGCAATTCATCAACTAATTGAATTGTTTTTCAAAGATAAATACATACACAAAGAAATTGTTAGGGATCCAAGAAAGGGAACAAAAATGTTTTGTGTAGAATATAGAAGTCTTTGACTTAATTTATTTTTAATTTTTAGTTGTACAGATTATGGTCTTGATTTTTATTTAGTGAGAGATGGGAATTTGTAATTGTAGTTAATCATACGCCAAAGGTGAATGATAACTAGTCCTCCTAAAAATAGGAATTGACTGAAACTGGTTGAATTAAAAAGTATGGCCCTGTGATGTGTAAATATGTAAACTATGTGAAGTAAATATTTTCATACCTTACTACCTTCATTTAGGAACTTTTGTAATGGTTGGCTCATGATCTGTATTTCACCACTTGTCTTTTGGATCAGAGCACCTCATTTGCCTATCTGCGATAGAATCAAGCATATATAGTGCTGTTACATGTTGAAAAGTGCTGGCTGAGTAGTGCTGTGAGTGAAGAAGCTGTTGGAAGTCTGCAAACATCTCCACATATGCTCTGACAAAAAAAGTGAGATTAAGCATTTTAAGTATTGTGTTCTTGGATCTTTCTCTTCACAGACTATTTCATTCAGTAATGAACTTGAAAAAAGTAATAGGTGACTCAGCACATTTTCTAATTTTAAAAGACAAAGAAAATTACAAGCATATCCCTTCAATGCCTTTTCTTCAAATGGTAAGAAATGTTATTTTTCAAATAGCTTCATTTTATCCTTACACTAGTCATAAAAATGGATTGATGTAAATAAAATAAACCTTTGGAAATCTGTGGAAAGAAGCCTTTCTAGGTTTGCTTAAATTATGCAACTTTGATTCTTGGCAGTCCAAGAGAAACCAGCAGGTTTGCAGGTGTCCTACACATGAACCAGTTCCCCATGTTGGATATTGTTAAAATTTACACAATACCAGGTTATAAGACTTGTGTCATGTGATTTTTAACTTTGCCCACTCTAGTCTCACACCGGCACCTCCACATTCTGGATAATGGTGACAGCAAGGAATCCTTGAAGGAGTACAGCAAAACCTAAGCTCAGGTAATCAGTGATGGCAGCCCATTGTATGGCAGGTTAGAAAGAAAAGGGGAAAGAACAGTATTAATGGGGATTCTTCATTTTGGGGAACAGATCAGCATTTCTATGATTATTATTGTTATTCTAACATAGTTTGTTGCCTTTTTATTGCTAAGGTTAGGGATGTCACGGAACAGCTGCAGGACATTCTTTTTGGGAAGGGTGGCCAACAGGCAGCAATCATGATCCCCATTAGTACTAATGACACAGATAGTAACAGGAATATGGACCTGCAATTGGTGTTTAGGGAGCTAGGTAGAAGATGAGCAAACAGGATCTCTAAAGTAGTGATCTCCATTTTACTACCAGCACTAGGTGCAAGTGAGTACAGAAATAGGAAGATGAGAAAGATGAATCCAGTATCCAGGTTTGGGCTGACAATTGGTGATTAACATTTATGCAACAAAAGTGCCAGGCAATGACCATGTCCAACAAGAGAAAATCTAACCATTGACCAAAACTTGAATTGGACTAGCCATATAAGTATTTTGGCTACAAGAGCAGGTCAGAATCTAAGAATACTGTAGCAAATAACTCAGCTCCTGACTCTTGAAAGCTTGTGCCCCACGTATAAGGCACAAGTCAGGAGGATGATAGAATGCTCCCCACATACCTGGATATGTGCAGCTCCAGCACCACAGTAACCTTGACACCGTCCAGAACAAAGCAGCCTGCTTGATTGGTATCACTTCCTTTTCGATTAACACTCAGTGTGTATCATCTACAAAATGCATGCAGAAATTCCATCAAGGCTCCTTATACACATCTTCCAAACCCACGATCACTAATATCTAGAAGAACAAGGGCATCAGCTTAATGGAAATATCACCACTAGCAAGTTCCCCTCCAATCCACTCACCATCCTAACTTGGAAATAAATCACCATTGCTTCAGTGTCACTGGTCAGTAATCCTAGAACTCCAAATGCGTTGTGTGTTCATCTACAATAAATGGATTGAAGCAATTCAGGAAGTCCGGTCACCACTACCTTCTCAAGGGCATTTAGGGATGGCCAATAAATGCCAGCGGCCCAGCCAGTGATGCCTATTTCCCATAAATGAAAATAAATTCTTAGATTCAAATTAAACTGTGTCATTTAAAATTTTGTGTTTCCTGAACAGTCCTTTACAATGAGATTATTAATTAGCCTGTTCTCAATGCACTGCACTAGATTCCTCAGCATTGTTCTAGAAAATCATCTCTTACACATTTCAGCAATTTTGTCATGCATGGCATTAGTGCAAATAAAGTTTACTGAGCCTGAATGTTGATTGAAGTTCCCCATGATTGCTGCTTTACTCTGCATTACCAGTTTTGTCTGGTGGCCTATAAACACCATCCAATGTTTGCTGCCTCTTGATCTTTCTTAACTCCACTCAAATTTATTCTACGTCTTGTCCTCTTTCACTAATGTACTGATCTCATTCTTTAATACTGCACCATCCTACCTGCTTTTCTTCTTTGCTTGTCCTTCTGAAATGTTGAATACTATTGGAATGTTCAGTTTGCAGTCTTGATCAGCCTGCCGCCCCATCCCCATAATTAGATCATATTTCTATTTATTTCTATTTCGCTATAAATTGATCTACCTTGTTGTGACTAACCTTTAATCTTAGTTAATACCCTTTGTGGTTCTCCTATTTAGTTTAGCCTCCAATTGCTCAGGGAGTCCAGAACTAGAGGGCATAGGTTTAGGGTGAGAGGGGAAAGATATAAAAGAGACCTAAGGGGCAACTTTTTCATGCAGAGGGTGGTACGTGCATGGTATGAGCTGCCAGAGGATGTGGTGGAGGCTGGTACAATTGCAACATTTAAGAGGCATTTGGATGGGTATATGAATAGGAAGGGTTTGGAGGGATATGGGCCGGGTGCTGGCAGGTGGGACTAGATTGAGTTGGGATATCTGGTCGGCATGGACAGATTGGACCGAAGGGTCTGTTTCCATGCTGTACATCTCTGATTCTATGCTCATACTGTCTAATATGAACCTCTTTCCTGAGTTAGATTTGTCACTGGTACCTATATGGACCATGACACCTGGGATCCCTTGCCTCCCATTGCAATATCCACACTAGTCCAGAGCAGACAGGCGACATCCTGACATTGGACAGGCAACACTGCCTTCTGGACTGTTGTTGTCAGCTGCAAAGAACTGTTTATCCCCCGAACTATACTGTCCCCTGCTATCACTGCATTCCTATTAGCTTCCCCTGTTTAAATTGCTTTGTGCACCATAGTTTCAAGGTGAGTTTGCTTAACAATCCTGCAGTGCAGCATTTGTCTACACAAGCTGCAAGAAATTCAAACCTGCTCAACAATTGCTAATGTTGGAGGCTCCTCATTTTCTGTCTTTTGTAGCAACATATTTGCCACACTCAGTCGCACTTTATGCCCTTGACCATGGGCCAAATCAATTGACCCTATCTTGAAGTATGAGACTGCCTCCGGGAGCAAAATATTGAGGTAACTTTCCACCACTTGGTGTGTCACAGTATCTGCAGCTCATCCTCCACCTCAGTGACTGAGCTCAAGTTCATCCAGTTGCAGATGTACATTTGGCTAAAGTGGTATCTGCAGGTTATCACATTCTGCAGCTCCCACACATTACCTGCAGTGCCAACTTTATGTGTTTAATTAATTATTTCACTGATTTAATGTTAGTTTAACATATCTAGTCCTCCCTGTGATTATATTTTTAATATTTAATATTTTTTTCTACTTATCCCAAGTGAAAATTCACTAGTTAACAAAAATAGGAAATGTTTACCAGCCAATTTAATAAGCTTTACTCTTACAAGTGTACCTCATTATTACTAAAATTATAGGAGGACAGGAGGACATGCCAGGAGCAGCACATGGCATATCTGAAAATGAAGTATCAAACTGGTGAAGCTGCAAAACAGGGCTGCTTACATACCAAACAGCATAAGCAGCAAGTAATAGAAACTAGAAATATACAAAATAAATGCAGGAGTAGGCCGTTCGGCCCTTCAAGCCTGCACCACCATTCAAAATGATCATGGCTTATCATTCCATTTCAGTATCCCAATCCCATTTTGTCTCCACACCCCTTTATCACTTTAGCTGCAAAGGCCGTGTCCAGCTTCCTCTTGAGTTTATCTAATAAACTGGTCCCAACAGATTTAAGTGGTAGAGACGTCCACAGATTCACAACTCTCTTTGAGTGAAGATATTCTTCCTTATCACAATCCTGAATGACTTAGCCCTATTCTTAGACTGTGACCCCCCTCCCCAGTTCAGGACTTCCCCAACATCTGGGAACATTCTTCCCAGATGTAGCCAGTTTAGTCCCAGCAGGATTGAAAAGTAGCAAGTAACATTTCTGGTACACAAATGCTAGGCAACAGCAATTTCCAACAAGAAAGAATGTATCCATTGTCCCTCGATATGTAATAACATTACAATCACTGAATCCCTCAATATCAATATGCTGGGGTTTACCATCCTTGAGACTGTGAGAAACGAAGCTCACTCATTTCAATAATTTCAGTCCGAGACAAGATCTGAATCAGTAGTGTCATTTATTTCACTCTTGCAAGAGGGTGTGGTGTCCACTGTCCGCAAGGCAGGGACACACACACACACTGAATTCAACTAGTACACAACATTTATGTAATTTGGTTCCTACTCTTTCATCCCTTTGCTCCTCCCCTGTTGACATCTCCCACTTCTCTAAGACCCATTACTCTTGTTTATCTCTTGCCTTATCCGGCCTTTTCTGGCTTCACAAGGCCCTTTGACCACATCCTGCTGCGGTCCATTGTTAGGTATATCCTCCCTTACTTGTTATGACCTTATGACCTCATGACTTCATGATTGTGGTTTGTTTTTGTTTTTGCAGAAGCGGGAAACAGATGCTTATAACTACTGTTTGTACAGGCATATCTAGCTTAACCCCCTCCCCTCACAGCACCTTATCTATTTGTCTGTAACATCTACCATTGTTTGCAGGCACATTTCATTCTTGCATGCACATTTTAGCTCATACAAAAACAATTATGTATTTCTTTCACAGTTTTCATTCTTGTTGAATCAGCTCTTGGCTGAAACAATTATACACTGGTGTGAGCTCATTTACCTTGCATGAGTAATTATGATTGCAGAAGTAACACTACTTTACCTATATCCCACAAGACCAGAAACCAAATGGAACCATCCATATAAATATGGTGGCTACAAGAGCAGGTCAGATGTTAGGAATTCTGCAGCACATAACTCACCTCCTTACTCTCCAAAACCTGTCCACCATGTTCAAGGCACATGTCAAGAATATGATGGAATAGTTGCCACTTGCCTGAATGAATGCACCTTCAATAGCACTCAAGAAGCAAGACACCATCAACAGCAAAGTGTCCCGCATTATTGCCACAACATCCACAATTATTCACTCCCTCAACCAAGGACTCTCCGTAGCAGCAGTGTTTACTATCCAAAAGATGCACTGCAGAAATTCACCAAGACTCCTGAGACAGTATCTTCCAAACCCATGACAATTGATCTCGAAGAATGAGGGCATCAGATACATGGGAATACCACTGCTTGCAAATTCCCCTCCAAGTCACTTACCATTCTGACTTGGAAGTATATCATCGCACCTCCAATCTCTGGATCAAAGTCTTGGAAGTCCCTCCCTGATGGTGTCATGAGTGTACCTATACCAAATAGACTGAAGCAGTTCAAGAATGCAGCTTGCCACCACCACCACATGGCGGGCAACCAGGGATTGGCAATAAATGGCACAACCAGTGACACCCACCGCTCACAAATGAATTTAAAGAACTACCTGAATTTGAAATGCAAGTTACTAGGATGCTCACCAACCGATCATCTACTTGTTTTCCTGTGATGATCAAATGGGTCCATGGGCTGAAAAATGAAGTTCAATCTGGATAAATGTGAGGTATTCATTTTGGTACAACAAACAGGGGTAGGGCTGATAGAATTAATGGTAGGGCCTTGGGCAGTGTTGCAGAACAGAGGGACCTAGGGGTGCAGGTACATAATTCTTTGAAGTTTGCATCACATATAGACAGGATGGTTAAAAAAAACCGTTTGGCACACTTGCCTTCATTGCTCAGTCCTTTGAGTATAGGAGTTGGGAAATCACGTTAAAGTTGTACAGGATATTGGTAAGCCTCTTCTGGAATACTGTATTCAATTCTAGTTGCTCAGTTACAGGAAGAATATTATCAAGCTGGAGGGTGTTCAGAAGAGATTTACCAGGATGCTGCCAGGTATGGAGGGTTTGAGATATAAGGAAAGGCTGGGACTTATTTCACTGGAGTATAGGAGGTTGAGAAGCAACCTGATAGAAGTTTATAAAATATTGAGATATATAGATAGAGTTGATGGGAGATTTTTTTTCCCTAGGATGGGGGATTTCAAGATGAAGGGGCACATTTTTAAGGTGCGAGGAGAGAGATTTAAAAAAGATGTGAGGCAAGTTTGTTACACAGAGGGTGGTTCATATTTTATTTAGAATCCTTAGTGTGGAAACAGGCCTTCTGGCCCAACAAGTCCACACTGACCCTCCAAAAAGTAACACATCCAGACCCATTCCCCCTACCCTACACAGAGGAACCTCAATTGTCTGAACAGGATGGGCAGGCAGTATTTCATTTGGATAAATGGTTATTCAGATAACTGATTCAGTGCCCCTCCCTTGTGGGATTCGGGGTTTTCTGAAGTTTCCTTTTTCCTCGCTCTGCCTGCCTTGCTCCCTCTCTCTGTCTCAGGGTTTGTTTCTGAGCAGGCACACACTTGTATGTAAGGGACCTGTAGCATTGCTGTAGCCTCTCCCTGCTGCTGCTTCGCTTAAATGGGATTGACAGAGTGAGCACTTACTATGTCTGCTCCCCATTCAGGAGACTAGGCAACAGCACACCCCTTGCCCTGCAACCTCACCGCCTCCCCCCCCCCCCCCCCGGCGCGTGCGCACACACGCACACAGCCAAATGCTCAACTTTTTGACAAGTTCCCACTCTGCCCTGTACAGGACAATGTTGAAGAGATTATCTGGGGACAGGGGTTTAGGGTACATCCCTGTCTAGAACTCCATGGAAAGTGTTGGGGGACAGAGAGAGAGAGAGGGCAGTCATTTGGAGACGGTGCCTGAGTTCCCATTGATGTCCAGGACTGTTCTCGGCAGCATTTTATTAAGCCAAATTCACTTTTAATCATTGTAAACAAAAGACGCGATAAGTGTTGGTAACATCTTTGTAATGTTTCTATCGGTACCTTTAGATATTCTTTGGATAATTGAGGCTCCTCTGTATTTACCCCTGACTAATGCGCCTGACTTACACATCCCTGAACTATGGGCAATTTGGCATGGCCAGTTCACCTCACCTGCACATCTTTAGATTGTGTGAGGAAACCCACGCAGACACGGGGAGAATGTGTGGAGTGAACTTCAAGAGGAAGTAGAGGATATGGGTACAATTACAATGTTTAAAAGATACTTGGATAAATACAGGAATAGGGAATGTTTGAAAGGATATGGGCCAAGTGCAGGCAGGTGGGACTAGTTTAATCTGAGATTATGTTCGGCATGGATTGGTTGGACCGAAGCGTCTTTTTTCATGCTGTATGACTCTGTCACACTTGATTTTTCTGAAATACGATCAGTCTGATCTGAAGGTAAATTGGCACCGATTGCTGTTTTAGGTGCTGTTGCATTTGTCCAGTTTTTTTCTCTTCCACTGTTTAAAGTGCTGATGTTTGTCTCGTGATTCCCTTTCTTCCCACACTTTTTCTGTATCTCTCCACAATTCCTTCTTGACTGGGAAGGAAGTGAATCAGAGAAATATATGGTATGTAAATCATAAAGTGTAAAGCTTGCACATAGCCCATAGGTCTGTGTAATATTTTGAATCAGATCTTGAGGAATGTGCAGATCCAGTAGTTGCAAGTTTTGAGTGTGCTGTGCAAAGCAAATGTACATTATTTGTTATTATAGTGTGACTAACATTAAGTTCAGAATGTTAAAAGCTGAAATACTGCAGATGTGAGAACTTTGTGGGAAGCCAGAGAAGTGATTGCTGGGCGTCTTGCTGAGATATTTGTATCATCGATAGTCACAGGTGAGGTGGCGGAAGACTGGAGGTTGGCAAACGTGCCACTGTTTAACAAGAGTGATAAAGACAAGCCAGGGAACTAAGACCAGTGAGCCTGACCGTGTGGGCAAGTTGTTGGAGGGAATCCTGAGGGGCAGGATGTACATGTGTTTGGAAAGGCAAGGACTGATTCGGGATAGTCAACATGGCTTTGTGCGTGGGAAATCATGTCTCTCAAACTTGATTGAGTTTTTTGAAGAAGTAACAAAGAAGATTGATGAGGATAGAGCAGTAGATGTGATCAATATGGACTTCGACAAGGTTCCCCATGGGAGACTGATTAGCAAGGTTAGATCTCATGGAATACAGGGAGAACTAGCCATTTGGATACAGAACTGGCTCAAAAGTAGAAGACAGAGGGTGCTGTGGAGGGTTGTTTTTCAGACTGGAGGCCTGTGACCAGTGGAGTGCCACAAGGATCGGTGCTGCGTCCTCTACTTTTTGTCATTTATATAAATGATTTGGATGTGAGCATAAAAGGTACAGTTAGTAAGTTTGCAGATGACACCAAAATTTGGAGGTGTACTGGACAGCAAAGAGGGTTACCTCAGATTACAGCAGGATCTGGACCAGATGGGCCAATGGGCTGAGAAGTGGCAGATGGAGTTTAATTCAGATAAATGTGAGGTGTTGCATTTTGGGAAAGCAAATCTTAGCAGGACTTAGACACCTTAATGATAAGGTCCTAGGGAGTGTTGCTGAACAAAGACACCTTGGAGTGCAGGTTCATAGCTTCTTGAAAGTGGAGTCGCAGGTAGATAGGATAGTGAAGACAACATTTGGTATGCTTTCCTTTATTGGTCAGAGTATTGAGTACAGGAGTTGGGAGGTCATGTTGCGGCTGTATAGGACATTGGTTAGGCCACTGTTGGAATATTGCATGCAATTCTGGTCTCCTTCCTATCGGAAAGATGTTGTGAAACTTGAAAGGGTTCAGAAAAGATTTACAAGGATGTTGCCAGGGCTGGAGGATTTGAGCTATAGGGAGAGGCTGAACAGGCTGGGGCTGTTTTCCCTGGAGCGTTGGAGGCTGAGGGGTGACCTTATAGAGGTTTACAAAATTATGAGGGGCATGGATAGGATACATAGGCAAAGTCTTTTCCCTGGGGTTGAGGAGTCCAGAACTAGAGGGCATAGGTTTAGGTTGAGAGGGGAAAGATATAAAAGAGACCTAAGGGGCAACGTTTTCACGCAGAGGGTGGTACGTGTATGGAATGAGTTGCCAGAGGATGTGATGGAGGCTGGTACAATTGCAACAGTTAAGAGACATTTGGATGTGTATATGAATAGGAAGGGTTTAGAGGGTTATGGGCCGGGTGCTGGCAGGTGGGACTAGATTGGGTTGGGATATCTGGTCGGCATGGACGGGTTGGACCGAAAGGTCTGTTTCCATGCTGTACATCTCAATGATTCTATGTAGGAAATTTGAAGAAAATGCCAGAGACATTTGTGGTAAGAGAAACAAAATTAATATTTTCTATTCAGAGGAAGTCAAACTGTTAACTTTGTTTCACTGAACGCACGTGCTGCCAAGCCTTCTGTGTTTCTCCATCATTTTCTGTTTTTATTTAGTTAAGGATATCTCTTGATTTAAGTAGATTAATTGGTATAACAAAATATTTTGATTTCATTCAAATGCTCTCTGTTTCATTTCAGGATGATAGTCAAGCCTCGCAAGACTCATTACCTCAAAGAACAACTATTGAATTAAGCGTAACACCCAGGTTTGCAATTTACTTATTGAATATTTTTAAAGACCTTCTGGAATGGCTGTAAGGTGGGCCAGCGATTCTCAAAGGTAGTTTCCCTTTTTCCCATTACTTGCTCAGCACAAGCTGACCTAAGAAAAGCTGCTGAGTTACCCACCTAGCAAGTGCCTCTCCTGCTAAATAATAATGAACGTGGGCAGAAACTGAACTGGATTAACCAAATAAATAGTGTGGCTACAAAAACAGGTTAAAGATAGGAATTAGCTCACTTGGTAACTTCCCAAAGTTTGTCTGCCATCGATAGTGTCAAGATTGTGATGGAATACTTCCCACTTGCCTGACTGAGTGCAGTTACAACAATAATCAAGAAGCTTCATCCCATCCAGGACATGCATTCTTATTTAATTGGCCTCGCATCCACAAATATTCATTCCCTCCACAACTAATGCATTGTAGCAGCAATGTACATTCACAAATTGTACTGCAGAAATTGATTTGGAGACACAGGTGTTGAACTGGGGTGTCGGAGCGCTGCTCCTTAATCAGGTGGTTATAGCAAACAGAATTTATAGCAAACTTTTACAATGTGATGTAACTGAAATTATACATTGGAAAAGACCTGGATTGTTTGTTACGTCTCTCATCTTTTAGAATGACCATGTTGGTTTCAGTTCTTTCATATGTAAGTCGCAGAACTTTTGTTTGGAAGTTACATTCTCAAGTGAACTTTAACAATTGATGTCATGTTGGCCCATATAATGTATTGAACGTGTGAGTTTCCCTGTGAGGCTCTCTGTGCCACAATGGTCAGACTGATCCTAATCTATAAAACCGATTTACAGAATCTTACATGGATTCATGCAGTTTTTGAGCAAAATAAAATGTAATTCTGCAAGTACAAATTCACCCCACAAACTTGTGTGTGTGTGTGTGTGTGTATGTGGGGAATTATGAGTGCCTGTAAGAGAGTGTGTGAATGCTAGTGTAAAGGGATATATGACTGTGAGAGAGTGTGTATGGGAGCATGTAAGAGAGGGTCTGCGTGAGGGTGTGTGTGTCTGTAGGAGAGGGAGTGAGTGTGTGTGTGTTGAGGTCACCTGTACTGTGACATGAACCCAAGGTCCCGGTTGAGGCCAACTCATGGGTACTGCACTTGTCTATCAGCCTTTGCTCAGTCACATTTCGTTGTTGCCTGTCCTGAAGTCCGCCTTGGAGGACGGTTACCCGAAGGTCCGAGGTCGAATGTCCTGTAGCAGAGGCTACGGCAACAGATGAAAGGACACCGCACAACAATCAACAGACAAGAGTGTTCCCTCCCAGGCAGAGAACACTTCAGTGGTCCGGGGCATTTGACTTCGGACGGGTGACCATCCTCCAAGGCGGACTTTGGGACAGGCAACAACGAAAAGTGGCTGTGCAGAGACTGATAGCCAAGTTTGGTACTGGTGAGGTTGGCCTCAACCAGGACCTTGAGTTCATGTCAAACTACAGGTGACCCCATTTCACTATACACAAAGACGCAACGCGTGAGCACACACGCATACACACGCGTGCGCGCACACTCACTCAGTCCCTTTTTCATACGCTCACACATACATTCCCCCACACACACTCTCTTATACCCCTTTACACTCACATATGCACACACTCTCACAGACACTTATTAATTTCCCCCCGCCCACCACTAACACACACCCACATGCACATATACACATATAAGTTTGTGGGGTGAATTTATACTTGCAGAATTACATTTTACTTTGCTCAAAAACTGTATGAATCCATGTAAGATTCTGTAAGTCCGTTTTGTAGATTAGAATCGGTCTGACTATTGTGGCACAGACAGCCTCACAGGAAAGCTCACACCTTCAATACAGCATCTGGACTGACATGACACCAATTGTTAAAGTTCACTTGAGAATGTAACTTTTAAACGAAAGTTTTGTGATTTACATATGAAAGAACTGAAACCAACATGGTCATTCTAAAAGATGAGAGACGTAACAAACAATCCAGGTCTTTTTCAATATTAAATTTCAGTTACATCACACTGTAAACCTTTGCTATGAATTCTGAGTCATATAATCTTATTCCCCACAACCACCTGATGAAGGAGCAACACTCCGAAAGCCAGTGCTTTCGAATAAACCTGTTGGACTATAACCTGGTATTGTGTAATTTTTAACTTTGCAAAAATTGACTAATGCTTCTTCCAAACCCACAATCACTATATTCGGAAGAATTCATAGCATACCTCCATTTTTCAAGGACAATTAGGGATCAGTAATAAATGCTGGCCCAGCCAGTGATGCCCTCATTCCCTAAACAAATAAAATAGTGTGGTGCTTAAGTGGCCTATAATAGCCTAAATAGGCTCAGTGAGAAAAAAATAGCTCAGCATGTCCACTGCTCCCTACAAATGGTTGGGAGGTGATAGTTGCCTCAGAGTCATTTATCTGATGCAACAATGCGCATATTACTCCTTGTTTCCTTAACACTGGACATGGATATCGTGATATCGAAGAATTCAACAGATATTTAGTGCAGCTAGCTATTACATACAAACATTACATTCACATATAAGTAAATTTGTGGACTGAAATTTGTTCAACACTAAGGGGTTGAAAGTTGGTCACACAGTGTTTATATTTTTCTAGTCAGTGTTTTATTCTAAATCACACACCATGAGTTTCCCCATGTAAACATCCAGTTCTCACTCAATTACTCCTTAATAGATATGAAATGATCATGTTTTCTATTTCCAGTCAGTCTCTGGCATCCCTGCCAGTCCCTACTAGATGATGATATTATGTTTTTAAATTATACAGAGAGTCCACCTTCCTGTAACATGTCATCATTCCAGTGACCACAGGGTAGCATAGAGTGTGAGATATTTATATCTTCAGGTCGAACACAATGATATTATGAGTTTCTCTTTAAAAAAAAAAGGGCATACTGACCATAAGACATACTGAAAAATCTTCAATTTTCTAAAGATTGAAATAAATCCCGAACAAATATATGTGGTTGTACCCAGGTACGTATTGCCAGTTTGATTGTTATACAGATAGGTAAAGCAGAGCTAGAGTTCAAAGTTCACTGTGATGCTTCAGGGCTTTGACAATTCATCATGATCATCTATCCATTTGGTGAAGTACCCAATGTTCTCTTTTCACTTGTTTGACAACTTGATTGTCTTGCTACTGGTTGCTATCATTCCACACAATCATCTTCATCAGAGTGTTCTTCCTCACTTTAATCATGAATAATTGATATGCTGCATGATTCATATGCTGGCTTTTATTCCTTTGTGACATAAGCATCATGACCAACAATGATTTTGTATGATCTGGACTAGTTGGATATCTTAAAAATCTTTGAATTTCTAAGTTGCACTTTCCACTCAATTCACAGTATTGGTAGTTCTCTATCTGTTTTCTTATCATTTATCTCTTGAATTCTCCTCCGTCTGTTAAGAAGAAGAATACTGTGTCTTGGAATGTTTAGGAATGGTTGCTGGGCAAAGTCGTTCACACTTGCCTCCCAGGCATAAGTCATACTGGGGATGGTAATACCTTCCAGGTTAATACTACATGAAAATGCAGCAATGCAATGTAAAAATGTTGCTTTGTTGACCAACATTTAGTGTTCATTAATTTGATAGTATGTGCCATATGTTCGATTGGATCATTTGACCATGGATAGTGGGGTGATAATGTGATATTGATCACTCCTTATTTCATACATGTATCTTGAAATGGTTTGCTAGTGTACTATGGTCTGTTGTCAGATATTATCTGATCTGGGTATCTTTGGAAAAGGTGGGCCCTCTTTTATGCTGTATAATGTCTAAGAATATTGAAAATAGCACACATTGTGTTCTGTGGAGTTGCCTGTGTTGGACTGGATAGATAAAGTCAGAAATCACACCAGGTTATAGTTCAACAGGTTTATTTGAAATCACAAGCTTTCGGAGCACTGCTCCTTCATCAGAAGTCGTCATATGACTTCTGACCTCATTGTGTTAGTAAAGGTTCTTCTCATGTTGCTAAGTCACTGAACTGTGGGTAATTTGTGAAATTATTCCATCATAAGGATGTAATCTTTCATATGTATTGTTGGTATGTTGCTGCTTTTGCCCAAGGAGTAGGTGTGGATGCAGAGGCTCCCTCCACTCCTGGAGATGAAATATTTTGCGAGCATTGCAAGTCATTAAATACACTATTTTATTCCTGCCCAGTACACAGATTGAAATGGAGATTGCTGTGGGAGGAAAGTCTTGGCCTGTATCCTCTGGAGTTTAGAAGAGTCAGCAGTGATTTAATTGAAAAATGTGATGCTGAGGAGACGTGACCAGGTGGATGTTGAAATCGTGTTTCTTCTTCTGAGGGAATGTAGAACTAAGGGTCTAATTTTAAATATAAAGAGCTGCCCAATTAAAACAGAGATGAGGAAGTTTTTTTCTTTCAAACGGTTGAGTCTTAGAACTCCCTTGCTTACAAAACAGGGGATACAGAATTCTAAAATCCTTTTTAAGAAAAAGTAGATAGATTCTTGATTATTGGGAATATGCAGGGCTGTGGAGTTGAGGTTAGAGTCTGATCAGCCATGATCCTATTAAATGGCAGTGCAGGCTTGAATGGCCTAGTGGCCTACTCTTGTTCTTTGTTGTATGTTTGCATGTGTGTAGATTTGTATGTTCAGGGCATCATCTCACACCATTCCTTGATTGCCACAAAATTCTTGTGTCATTATTGCCTAGCATTCAGATATTTTCACATCCTGAAGCCTTTTGCAATACTGATTACATTAACAAAGCTATCCAAGCACCTAGTGAATTAGAGTGCAATGTAACCTTTACCCTTTTATTCCTCTCATTTTTTCCAAGGTTGAATGGGCAATTTATTTCAGATTTATGTTATTTTTAAGGATTGTCCACTGTAAAGTATATGACTGATGAGAATGAATTTATATTTTTCATCATTAAAGAGTGTAGTGATTATAACAAGGTCAGCCAGCTGGACAGCAAAGAATATGTGGTCCTTGATTGGGGCTGTTAATCTGGTCCAAGCACAGAGCCCAGGCTGACAGTAAGAGGAGTGTCAGAGATTCTGGCACTCTGCGAGCTGACTCTGAAGAGGCAGCGCTAATGTTAAGGACTGTGCATGTGTCAAAAAGAATGACTTGGTGACAGGATACTGTACCCTGTGGAGTTATTTCAGTGGCAATGAGAGAAAAGCATGTTCCTGAAGAAACTTGCTCGCAACTGCCACCTTTGAGTTGGGATAAGTATTTTATACATCATGCTTTTGTTTGGGAAGCTTGCCTCGTTGAACACTGCTATTGAGGACTAGGACCAGTATGATGAAAGAATGCATTGTTTTTTCAGCAAACAACATTGTGGCAAATGAGAAGCAACTTGTAGTTTTCCTGACAGCCTGTGGAGCCACAGCTTTTTCTGTTATTAGGAGCCTAACTTTCCCTAGGCACTAGATATTAAAACCTTTCAAGACAGATATATTTAAAGAACACTATGACCCTAAGCCGCCTCCAGTTCTGCGATGCTATCGCTTTTACTCAACAATTCAAGAACTGGGGATATATGTATTGGGATTTTTTTTTAACTAGGTAAAGACGACTGGAAGAAGAATGTGATTTTGATTTAACCCTTAATGAGATGCTTTAAGACTGTTTGTTATGTGGGATTAATGATGGAACTGTGCAAAAGTAACTTCTAGCTGAAGCCCAACAAGACTTCAAACAGACGCTACAATTGGAACATATGACTTGCAGGGTATTCTGATAGAAGTGGACACCCTCACCAGTCTGACTGAGCTTGGGGAACACTGCTTGACTCTAGGCAATTGCATAGCCTCACTCAGGACATATCCTGATCAGAGGGACCTTAGGTCAGCCTAAACCCCAAAACAAGACTAGCCTTGACTACAAAGTTAAATTGTCCTCATGATCCTGGCTGGCAAGTCATTGTAGTGGTTGCTAGTATGCGGACTGAAAAGTGCTAAAGAATCCTACTACAACTAAATTGAGCAAGATAATTCATAGGGCAGTATGCAGGGGAGTTAATACCCTGGAAAGTCCACCTACGTATGATTGGAAGTTAAATTGCTTAGCAATATCCAAATCAGAACTAATCAACTAAACATCAGGTTAAAGGGTCATCCAGTTCTAATGGAGATCAATATCAACACAACCATTTCTGTAATCATAGGACCAGTTTTTACTGGAGTCCAGTGCTTAGTTTTGCACAAGACCTTGGCTAAGCTGAGAATCTGTATCAAGGAATCTTTACAGATTAAGGGTATAACTTGGGTCCGAGTCTGTTCAGAAAAGCAGCTGGTTCAGTTACCACTGTCTGTGGGCTTGGGCTCAAGCTAGATGGGGGAAATTGATTGCAAGAGATTCACCTAGAATAGGTCAACATTTTTCAGATAGAGAATGGCGGCCTGAGTGAAGTCTTAATTAAATACTTGGAAGTCTTCCTGGAAGGTCTAGGGATTATTAGAGGAGCCACGGCCACCTTTATACTAACTTTGAAGTAGTTCCATGATTCTGCAAGGCCCATCCAGTGGTATTTGCCTTAAGAGCCCAAGTAGAGGCAGAAATCAAGAGGATGGAAAACAAAGGATTCAGAAAGCAGTCCAGTTTGCAGAATGGGCAGCACCAGTCATACCAATTGTGAAGCCTGATGGCTCCGTTAGTCTTTGTGGGGATTTTAAACAAATGGTTAGCTGCTTTTTGCAGTGGATGGAGAACATTTTGCAAGATCTACCTCAGGTCACCATTTATTTAGATTACATCCTAATAACAAGGAAAAATAATAAGGAACACTTCGAGAACTTGGACGTAGACCTAAGGCACGTTTTTCAAGGCAGGTATATACTTAAAAATGGAAAAATGTGTGTTCCAGGCCCCTCAAGAGACCTGTTTGGGCTATAGTGTCAATAAAACTGGATTACACCCATTAGAAGAAGACAGTCAAAGGTGTTTCATGTTCCCATGTCTCTCCATGGTGGCAAAGGGCGGCACGGTGGCACAGTGGTTAGCACTGCTGCCTCACAGCACCAGAGACCTGGGTTCAGTTCCTGCCTCAGGCGACTGACTGTGTGGAGTTTGCACATTCTCCCCGTGTCTGCGTGGGTTTCCTCCGGGTGCTCCGGTTTCCTCCCACAGTCCAAAGATGTGCAGGTCAGGTAAATTGGCCATGCTAAATTGCCCGTAGTGTTAGGTAAGGGGTAGATGTAGGGGTATGGGTGGGTTACGCTTCGGCGGGGCGGTGTGGACTTGTTGGGCCGAAGGGCCTGTTTCCACACTGTAAGTAATCTAATCTAATCTAATCCAGGAGTTTAGGTAATTTCTTAGACTGGTAAATTACTCAAGAAACATTCATAACTTGGCCTTCATCCTGGCACCCTTGTATTAACCCCTAAAAAAGGGGTCAGCTTTGGAAATAGTCTCAAAGACAAACCCTAGCTTTCAATGAAGTAAATAAACTGCTATCTTCCTCTAAACTTACTGAGCTTAGGGAGAAGAAGGTTGAGAAGAAGGTGACTTAATAGAGATATATAAATGATCAGAGGATTAGACAGGGTAGACATCAGAGCCTTTTTCCTTACATGGTGATGGCTAGCACGAGGGGACGTAGCTTTAAATTGAGGGATGATAGATATAGGACAGATGTCAGAGGTAGGTTCTTTATTCAGAGTAGTAAGGGCATGAAATGGCCAGCCTGCAACAGTAGTAGATTTGCCAACTTTAAGGGCATTTAAATGGTCATTGGATAAACATATGGATGATAATGGAATAGTGTAGGTTAGATGAGCTTCAGACTGGTTTCGCAGGTCGGCGCAAAATTGAGGGCCGAAGGGCCTGTACTGCGCTGTAATGTTCTATGTTCTAGATGATGGCACTCTATGTTCCCAGGAAAGATCTGGTACTGACGTGGTAACTTCCTGTATGACATCGGAATGGGTATTAGCTCACAGGTGGTCCAATGGAGAGGAATGCACAATTGTGCATGCATCCAGGACTTGGCCTAATGAAGAGCGTAAATGCTCCCAGATAGAGAAAGAAGAATTGGCGGTCATATTTGGAATTAGGTTGGTTTCACCAGTACCTTTACGAATGAAGATTTATACTAATAACAGACCACAAGTCCCGTACTTGGTTTGCTTAAAGAGGACAAGGCAGTGCCTCCCATAGCTTCAAGCTGTATTCAGTAGTGACCTCTAATGCTAAGTGCTTACAATTACAAGTTAGAACACTATCCAGGAGACAGAGTAACGAATACTGATGCTTTGAACTGCCTTCCATTAGCTGATATACCATCAGTGGTACCATCATTGGAAGACTCAGTAATGGTACTCTATTTTCTGGACACCCTCGCAGTCACAACTGACAAAATCAGACTGTGGGTGCAGAATAATCCAATCATATCTAAATTGAAACAACTGGTGGTGATGGGGGGAAACCAAAGGGTCGTCACAGCTGATATTGAAACTTTTTTGGACTGTTGGCATCAGCCCACAGTAGAGGACAGCATATTGTTATAGAGAGGAAGCGTAATTGTCCCAAGCAAGAATTGACACCAAATACTTGCTGAAATCCCCCAGGACCATCCAGGATTTTCCAAAAGATTTTGGCGAGATGTTATGGCTGGTAACTAGGCAGTGCCTAGCGTGCCAACATGGACAAAAATTACTGCCAACAGCTCCCCCACATCCGTAGGAATAGCCAGGTAAACCTTGGACTCGGTTACACATCGAGTATAGGTCCTTTCATGGGCTCAATGTTCTTAGTCATTGTAGCCTTTCACTCAGAATGATTGGACGTGCATAGAGTCCGTTCATCAAATTTAGAGAACTACATGTATTCTTTTTCAATACGTGGAGTCCTCAAAGTGTTGTTCACAGGTGGCCATCATTTACCAGCAGGAAATTTGAGTATCACCTTAGGTCGAATGGGATTTGACAAATAAAGACAGCTCCATACCCACTCATCATCCAATGGGATAGCAAAAAGAGCAGTCTAAACTTTGAAAGCTGGCTAGAAGAAACAGCCTACAGCCTTACTGGATGCGCAACTGTCGTGGTTCTTATTTGATTATAGGGCCACTCTACATTCACCTACAGGGATCGAACTGGCAGAGTTGCTAATTGGTATAAGACTTTGCAGCAAGCTAAGTCTGATCTTCCCAGACCAGGGCTTCAGGGACGCCAATGCCAGACACTAGACTTTGCCAAGTGAGACAGAGAGTTTGATATGGGGACAAAGTTAATGTAAGAATCCCAGAAATGGTCCTGGACGGGTAAGAGTCATGTTTGAGGCAAGGTAAGGACCAGTGATGTATAAAGTTTGGGTAAGTACGACAGTCTGGAACAAACATGTGGACCAGATGAAAGCCACAAATTTGCAAACAGTTTGGGAGCAAAATGTGCCCTGCCCTTTTGAACAATCAGAAAGACTGCTAGAACCCATGGGTTAACACAGTCCACCAAGCATTGATGAGTCCTCTGAATTAGAAATGGACATGATGGATGTAGCCACCTCGACACCTTTACCCTCCAAAGAAGAAATTGAAAGTCTACTGAAATTTAGGGGTGGCACAGTGGCTCAGTGGTTAGCACTGCTGTCTCACTGTGCCAGGGTCCCAGGTTCGATTCCAGCCTGGGGCGACCGACTGTGTGGAGTTTGCACATTCTCCCCGTGTCTGCGTGGGTTTCCTCGGGTGCTCCAGTTTCCTCCCACATTCCAAAGATGTGCAGGTCAGGTGAATTGGCCATACTAAATTGTCACTGAAAATGTGTTGCTGGAAAAGCGCAGCAGGTCAGGCAGCATCCAAGGAACAGGAGAATCGACGTTTCGGGCATAAGCCCTTCTTTAGGAATCATACTAAATTGTCCATAATTGTTATGTGCATTAGTTGGGGGTGGGGGGGGTTACTCTTTGGAGGGTCGGTATGGACTTGTTGGGCCGAAGGGCCTATTTCCACACTGTAGGGAATCTAATCTAATCTTCCTGAGGCGCTCCTAGCACAAGAGGTGAGCTCCTGTGTGTTACACGCTGCCTATATTGGACACCGAGTCGGAGGAACCCGACTGATGCTAAAATGCATCAGGTGGCTCTCCAAGAACAAGAACCAGCATATGTCCTCAAACTCAGAGGGGGAGTGATGTAATGATTGTAACGAGATCAGGCAGGTGGACATCAAAGAGTGTGTTCCCTGATTGGTCCAAATTAACAGCCCCAGTCAGGGAGCCCTGGCTGACAGATAAGAACAGAAATGTTGTTTGCGCTTACCCCTGCCCGGACGGAATTTTACATTGGCCCCAAGGTCCGTACTTCCCCCGGGAACTTGTGCCCCACAACCTAAGCTGCCTCCGGAATTTCAGTTTTGATCCTTTTAAGGACATAAAACAGTGGGCCCTGTATCGACTGCTGCTGCACACCGTCCATCTCTTCTCCCTTGTCCACTGACCGGACACGTCTTGGCGTACCCAGTTGCCACAGGGTGGTGGGTGTGCTCTCGATGTGGGAGTACTCCCCCTTTCTCTTGGGGACCTGGGGTGGAGGATGCTGCACACAGCGGTCCCCTGCAACCGCAGATTGCGGTGGTTCACGGACTCCCAGCCCAACTGTTTGTTCTGTGGTGCTGTGGAGTCCGTGGACCATGTATATATTGGGTGTGGGTGCTTGCACTCCCTTTTTGATTTCCTCAAAAACCACCTCCTCTGTTTTTGGTTGCACTTCAGTCCCACGCTCCTGATCTTCAGGCACCCGGTACGGAGAGGGGAGGGCAGGTCTGAGGATCACCTCGTGGGTCTGCTCCTGGGCCTGGCCAAACTGGCCATAAACAGGTCCAGGCAGTGGGTTGTGGAAGGCGTCGTTAGGGCCGACTGTCTGCCCCTCTTCTGCGGTTACATTAGAGCCCGGGTTTCTCTGGAGAAGGAGCACGTGGTGTCCACCAACACCCTTGAGTTGTTCAGGGAGAGATGGGCGCAGCAGGGAGTGGAGTGCATTATTTCCCCGTCCAATTCTATTTTGATTTAATCCCTGCCCTCCCCATCACTGTTTGGTCACGCGCTTTGCCCTTTGATGTGAAGGGCACTGCTTGTCACTGACCACTTAGGTGTTTTTTTCCTTCTTGGTGTTAGAAACTGAATAAAAATGTGTGCACCTTGTGTCTTTCACTGTGTCTCACACCTGCACACATACAACATGGGTGCTGGGGAAAAAATAAGCAGTACCGTAGTTAGGCAGTAGTGTGGGGGAGAAAAGAAAAAAAAAGAACAGAAATATCAGATAGCTTATTCACATAAAATGTAGGAGCAGAAGCAGACTATTTGGCCCATCAAGTCTGCTTTATTATTAATGAGATTATAACTCCTCTGACGATCTTTGACTGGACTTAGTGATTCCTTCCTAAATTGCCTCCAATGCCAGCATATTTTTCCTTTGATAAGTGGATCTAAACTGTTCACAGTATTCCGTCTGGCCCAGTGTGACAGTGCATACTCCCTGCTTTGCACTGCTCGTTGTCTTGGTTGGCAGTCCCTTGATTTGAGGATATTGTCCACTCTGGTTAGTACATTTCTGCCATGTGTCTTCATGTAACTGAACATATTGGCACGTTTTTGGACAGATGAGGCAGGATCTTGTATGATGGCTGTCTTTTTACACGATTTCACAAACTGGCTCTTGAACAAAGGAATTTCTGCCTTAGATCCCTCTTTGCTTTTTGCTCCTTCTCCTCTGGAATATGCTGACATCTCTGCATCATCTCACCAAAGTATAAGCATCAAGATGATTCCTCTAACCTTCACAGCTGAATCTTTCAGGTTCTCAAAACGTATTGTAAGTGGTTACATTGAACATTGTAGTTTCATTAACTTTTATACTATTGTTCAATTGTGGCTATTTCTAACATGGCATGAAAGATAAACGAAAGACTTGCAATTTGCACAAATGTCAATTTAGTAACAACCACATTGTTTGTTTGTTTCTCACCTAAAGTTGATTTAGACTAAGATATTGGCCAGGCACAGAGCATCTTTGAAATAGTACATTTGGATCTTTTATGTGCATCTGATACGGTAAATAGAATATTAGTTTAACATTTAATTCAAACAACGCCTATTTTTGACACTGTGCTGGGACTGTCAGCCTAGATTTTTGTGCTCATGTGTATGGAATAGTGTGACTTGAATGTGCAATCTTCTAACTCAAATGTGAAAGTTCTGCCAACTGATCAATGGATGATGTTAGGTCACAGAGATCAAAGAAATAATGTCATTACCTATAAATTGTCTGAAAAGGATGAAAAATTTCCTTTGAGCTAGGTTAACACTTGATACATGAGGAAGATGTTTGCATTTTTCAATTTCTACTGATAGAAGTCTGAACTTTTTCAAAAGGAATTTGGGTAAGATTTCAGCTTTTGACATGTATATGCGCTTTTAGTTGTTTTTAATCAAACTAAATGTTTTTGGTGCCTGTATACTAGTTCAAACAATAATTTGTGCATTTTGTTAACATGATTTGAAAAATCATGGCAATATCTTAAGGAATGGAAATGTTCATGTTTCAGGTTCCTTGTGCTTTATAACCCAACAGACCAGGACCGCATTTCTGTTGTAACAGTGCAAGTAAATTCTCACAAAGTAAGAGTGCTGACAGGTTCAGGGCAGCCAGTGGAAGCCCAAATTAGTGCAGTCTGGGACAGATCCACTACAATTTCTAAAGACCTATTCCAGGTGGGTTATAATTTATTTGTTTAATTATTCACATTTATTTGTTCCTTTAAGTATACTTAAACAATGAATGAGGCCATTCAACAACAAATGCAGTTACGAAAAGGTCTGATCCAGTCAGATCAGCGAGGTGTAAAGAAGTCTGTTTGTTGTGTTTAATGCAAAGATAAACCTGTTAAGTTTTAGCTCCTGAGGCAGTTTTCTGCTGGTTCTTCCTCAGTAGAGGGCCATCAGGAATGACAGCCCTTGTTAACCAGAGTCAATTGTAGCACCATCTTACTGCCCATCTGTAATCCGTGAGCACAGCAAAGACTAATAAATCAACCTAGTGTCTACCTTCTCTGTGTCGATTAACTACTCAATGGTTAACTACATCATTATTCTGTCATATTTTTGTTATAGTTCTGTATCAGCTGCTCCACTCCAGACTTTTATGTTTGCAATTATCACAGAAACTGCTAGTTTCAACATATTCTAATTCTGTCCCCAAGCCAAAGAAGTGAAAATTTGAAAGTCAACATAATCCTTGTTGATCATTGGCTGCACTCCCATTTGAGAGCTTGATGACTGGTCGTGAGTTTAATCTGAAACCCACATGCGTCAGGGAACAGGCGAGATTGAGAAATCAGGCCTTGTGGTGCTCTGAGCTGGTAGGAAGTTGAATTCTGTTAGTATCACTGGTGCAGGTCAAACAAATCGCTCGTGCTGTTCCATGATCAGTACAAAATACAGCCCATATTTAATATAATTGCATTTTAAAAATAAAACAACAATGATGTGCTGTCAGGGTCTGAGTGAAAAACATCAGGCTTGAAGTTGAACAAGAATGATAAGTTACAACACTATTTAGTTACATAGGACAGAATCTTACAGGGGTCTGAACAACATGGGCAATGGTGAGAAATTTGGCAGAAGCACTCAAGACATCCAGCAAAGCCAGTCTCAACATTAGAAACAATTTGCTATGCCTTTTAAGCAAGTTCCAGGGGCCGAGCAAAGGCTCACATTAGGGAGCAGCAAGTTGCCTATTAAGGGCAATATCTGCATGTTAATAACTTTACTAACTGCACATCTCACTTAACTAATATGCAGCTTCTCACCCGAGCATCTTCCGTGAGCAAACTAAATGCCAAGAATTTGCAATGTGCAAGTCAGAGCAAGTACCTGCTGAGTTCAGCATGCAGCTAGCTACAAAGAGCCTCCATGTTGCTCAACATGCAACAGCCCCTCAGGGCACAGTGCATCGACACCCAGTGCATACACCTCTCATCCATGGATATCAGCATCTGATATTTGCCAACCCCACATAGCACCTCTCCAAACCACTGACAACATGTTTAGGAATCACCGATCTGCATTAAAAGGCTGCTGCAAAGACACTTTGTACATATAAACAAGTACTGAGCTCACAAATTAAACAAGATTGTTCCATGCTGCTTTAGCTGTCATACACCTAACACCTACCTGCATACACTCAACATCCCTGTCTTGCCTTGCCATTTCATCCCAAATAGCATAGTCGTACAACCAGGGAGCTTGCCCTGCTGGTTAGTAGTCCTCAGTCAAGGGGGTGTGCATTTTGTATGGCAGTGAGCTACATCAGTTTCACCCTGCACCATGTGCCAATGCCTTACACTGATTTGTGGGGAAAATCACCAGTCTCTGAGTCAGAATCGGGATTCAACAACAGAGTTTATTGTACAAAGAAACCAGAGCTCCAGGGAGAGAGAGAGAGGTGTTTGTTAGCCAACTGTCAGCTGCGAACTTTCTCTCACTCTCAGAGCACATGTCATGATATTTTATACATTTTGTGGTACAATAGCTCAAGTATCGTTTGTACAGCATGGTTTGTTTACAGAAACCATCACAAAATCATTGTCAGTTGAAGTGGTTGTGATCGTCCTTCTTGAGAAGGCAGATCGTTTTCCATTACTGCAGATCTGAAATATTAACACTTGTATCCAAGCAGTCTCAGGTAGTTAACATTTCTATCTAAGAGGGTGGCTGGACTCGGACACTTTGGCGAGTAGTAGATGTTACTGATGTGTATTCTCTCCCCCACTCGCCTTAAAATAATCATCTGTGTCTATTGCGCTGATATCCTGTTAGCCTCAGGCAGTATCTGTGTATGCTTTGCTGTATTTTCCTTGTAATGGCTCAGTGGCCATCTTGTGTGCTAAGTGACCAGTTTATGGCTCACCGGCCATCTTGTGCTTCTGCGCCCTGTGTCAGCATGCCCCATGTCTACTCGCACTTCAACTGCAACCTAGATACCAAGCATGTGCAACAAGCAAACTGCCCATGTCTCCTACTCTTAGTGGAGTAGTCCTCACTGAAGTCCATAGAAGCATCCATCAGTTAGGTGCTCCAGCACAGTAATCAAGGACGTTCTCAGATACCAATCCTGGTGATTGACAACAGTCAGGCATCTCTGTTAGAGATCTGGCTCTGGCTTCTGCAGTCTAATGAATGGGGCATGGTCAAGCCTGTGGTTCCATAATGGTCATTCTGGGGGTTAGGGTTTACATCACCAGATATATGTGTACAAGCTTCAATAGAGCACTTCTCATCCCAGGCTGTCTAATTAAGTCACTCAAGGTGATCTGCTAAGATCAGTCCATTGGGTCTGTTCAGAAAAACAAAGGGCAAAAGGGGTAGGGAGGAAAAGGTGGGCTGCTGCTAAAACAAACAGACTCAGAAATCTAATTTAGGCTGGAGTAAACAAGAGGTTATGGATCAGAGCAGGGCTTGTGTTTATCAGAAGTCAGCAGCTCCCTAGCTTCATGGCTGGCAATCTCTAAGCACACCTGGCAATAATCACCTCGTATGCTAGGGACTGGGAGTGTTGATTAGTGTAGGCTCATGTAGATGAGTTAGATGCAGACTTGGGGAGGTGCGAAGCCCAAGATGTTTTTGGGAAGGGCTATTAGGATGGTGATCTGGATGTTTGGGGCCTCATGGAAATCGAAACTGGAAACCACTACCTGAAAAGCATTTTGAGTCACCTTTCATTGAACTGAAAATTTACAGTACACAGTGGTGAAAAAAACAGCAGCAGCCACACCCAGAGTGGGTGGCATAAGTGTCTTGAACTGTGCTGAAGGGGGCACCAAGATCCACCGATGTGAAGCCCTTTGGAGGGCAACAAAATGTGACATTGCACCATGCATATAGGACACAGATTTGCAGCCTCCTACTCCCTGACAATCTTAATCACAGTACTGTACACTTCCATGCGACCTTCACATTAACACGTTTGAACACAGAGGCTAAGGACAGAATAGGGACGTTGGACAACGTGGGGCAATGGTTCCAGCAGATCCCATTGCCCTATATGTGACTTTTTCATCTTGCTTCTATTTGTTGCATTAGGCTGTCAACAAAGACATTAATCCGTGGTACATCCTGTATGGGTATAAAGTTTGACATCACGCAGCCACAGTTGCAATCAGGGCTACACATATCCTCAAGCAAATTGGTGTAGTGCAAAGTCAATCGCATTTTCTCTGTGTGATAGTACATATACAGTCCATTGTCAACAAAAGTTTGACTAAGGTGCCTTCAAAATTGTTTTTCTAATTTATTTCCCTTTCATTTATATCTTGATATTGTCCCAGATTCCACAGTGGGGGTGGAGAGATCCTGCTTGGCAGCAGAGTCCATTGGTTCTGGGCGACCCCAAGGACATTTGCGTCCAGGTGGCGCCGATATGCTGCAGGGTGCAAGTGAAAACTTCCAAGGGCTGACACAGGACATGCATAGTAAACGTGGAGGGTCTGTCCATCACTCAAGTGTCCAGAGAGGAATTTTTTAATGGGTCTGTGTGTGGAAGCTCCTTTAGCTATGTGCCTCTTCTCACCACCCTATCCCCTTGAAAGGAAGGGCATCTTGAAATGTGCATCAGACTCCCTGTTCCCACGTCTTCAGTCCTGAGGATCAATGGCAAAGGCGATGAAGTATAGGTTTGCCAACATGTCCTCAGAAGCAGCCAGAAGATTGCATACACCAGGTAGCTGCATCCCCATAGTTTAGCTGCAATCCTGTAGCCTCTGAACAAAAAAATCATTGCCTCCCACATATCTGTCTGCTGTTCCCATGCCTCCCTGTGTATTGGGATAACTTCCCTGGTTGCCAATATCACAGGGTCCTCTCTTGCCTGGGCTGAGCAGATGCCTGATCTCTGACAGTCAACGGAATGCCAGCATCTTAGGAAGGTTCTTCCTCAGCCAACTACAGAAATGTCATAATGAGATACAAGAGAAAGAAAGCATTGAGGCCAGAGGTTTGAACTGATATGGAATGATTGACACTGACTAGGGTTAATGAGAGAGTTTCAGTGGAATGAAGAGTGGTGCTTTAATGGATGCCAATGGCCTTACCAGTAGATTATTAATCCACAGAGCCAGGTAATATTCCAGGGACCGAGGTTGAAATCTTGCTATGGCAGATGGTGGTATTTGAATTCAATAAAAAGTCTGGGATTAAGAGTCCAATGTTGACCATGAAACTGTTGCTGATTGTCAGAACAACTTATTTGGTTCACTGATATCCTTTGTGGAAAGAAATCTGCCTTCATGTGACTCCAGATGCACAGCAATGTGGTTGCCTGTCAACTGTCTGCTGGGCAATAAATACTGGCCTGGCCGTGGTCGCCTCATCCTGTGAATGAATTTTTTTAAAAACCTAACTCGGGGGCCAGACCCCCTCAAAACCTTTTAAGAAGGTAACCCAGACCCTAACTTCTATTTTTTTGTAAAGGCATATGTAGAGTGGATATTCAAGAAGTGATGCAGCTTGTCAAACCACTCAGCCTTAAACAAAACGGAATTTATTGAGACAGTACAATGAAACACGAACAAAAAGCAAACCGAATTTAGAATAAATAACTTGATAACTCAACTGACTCACAACTTAATGAAGCTGTTCCAATCCCTGCAACATCCCATAAACACACCCCTTGGCAAAAGGTAAATTCAAACACAGGATCTTACAGGTAGGAGAGATTTCAGAGAGAAAGTCCAGGCAAGACCTCTGTTGAAGCTTGGAACCTCTTTTCACTGACTCTGCTTCGCTAGGTCCCTAGCAGTTTTCTGTTTGCTTGCTGAAATAAACCAAACTAGAAGAAAACCTGAATTGGTAGAATGGCCACTCCCTGCCATTGTTCAAAGTAATCACTTCTGAACAAATCAGCTCCTCAACTTTTATGACCCCCTCTTGAAAAAATCAAGGAGAACATAACCTTGTTAAAGGGGCAGCATTGACACAGTTGGTAAGACATGGATGTCTCAGCATTCCTGCAGGAGCAGTCTCAATTTTCTCCTTTAAGGCATAGGATTCTCTCCTCATGATGGGTGATGAACCTGATGTTGGGCACCCATCTGGGCTCTTTCTGCTTTATATGGACTGTCTTCTCTGAGAAGGAGAAAGGGAGGGACTAAGTGAGGTAAAAGTGGGTGGCACAGCATTAGTGTAGATGGTTTGGTGAGGTGTCGTGGGCAAATCAGGAGGCAGTGCACAGGATATGCATGGTTAGTGTTGTGGTTGCTGGAATGAAAGCAAATTCCCCTCCAAGCTGCATACTGTCTTGATCTGGAAATGTATTGTTGTTTCTTCTGTGTTAAAGAAACACTGCTGAAAAAATTTCTGGGTTGAAATCTGAAACTCGCTCCCTGATGATATTGTGGGTCTACCTACAACCACATGGATTACAGCAGTTCAAGAAGCCAGCTGACTGCCACCTTCTCTGAGGCAACTAGGTTTGGTTAACAAATGCTGCCCCATATTCCATGAGTGAATTTGAAAAAATGAATGATGTTGCTTGTAATAGTGAGAGTGGTCAAGCATGAACCTTTGTGGGAATTGGGACAGGGTGAATGTGAAGTATCATAGAAAAGAGTGTGGCACTTATCCTTGCTCCAGCCAGCTGCCATGCACTGATCCAGGTGTTGATGTTAGACCACTCTGGCACAATTTGGAGTTATGGTCTCTCCTGTCAATCATCTGGGATGATGCCACGGCTCCTCTGAACCATGTCTTTACCAGGACCTCTGGATCCCTGTCAGAGAATCATGGCACCATCTTTACCTCCTTCAACATGATCTGATTGACTGTCACCGAATAGCGCAGCTTCACAATTTAGTGTTCATATAGGTGCATAGTGGCCTTTTTATATATAGAATAAGTGCCAGAGTTGCTAGGTTTTGGTGGCTATCTAGTGAGTGATGAGTTCTTTCAGGAATGGTGACAGGTATAATGTGGTTAGAATCGGATGAGAGGGGTGCCATAGAGACAGGGCAGGTTGTCAATGAGGGAAGCTATGGCAAGAGATCTTGCTTGGCCTCAGCAAATAAATCCTTCAAAAACTTGACAAAGATTCAGCCTAATTTTTCTAATTTTTGATTCATTCTTGACTTTTGCATCTAACAGAATTTAATTTTTTTAAATTGTGGCTTTCCTTTCTTCGTTGTTTGCGTTTAATTTCATAGAATCCCTACAGTGTTGCAGCAGGCCATTCAGCCCATCGGTTCTGCACTGATCCTCTGAAGCGATGCCACCCAAATTCACCCCATTCCTGTAACCCTGCATTTCCCATGGCTAATCCCTAGCCTGCACATTCCTTGAGACCATGGACAGTTTAGCAAGGCCAATCTATCTAATCTGCGTGTCTTTGGACTGTGGCAGGAAACTGGAGCACCCTGAGGTAACCACACAGATATGGGGAAAACGGAATTGAACCATGTCTCTGGCACTGTGAGGCAACAGTGCCATATTACATTGATTTGTACCTTGTTCCAGTTGCAACTTAAATTGATGCATTAGATGCAAAGTTATTACTATGGTTGCAAGTTATTCTATAATTTTGTATTATTTGAGGCTGGAGGAGTGCACCATCTTTTTTTAATTTAGTCTCATTCCAGTTCCACAACTCCATTATTCCAGCATAAATTTTTTTAGTTACTAAGATGACCAGTTAAATACTTTATCAAAAAAAGATTTCAAACCTACATGATCTATTGATCAAATTTCTTAATAAATGAAACGGTTGGTTTATTATCAAAATGAGGCTTATTTGTTAATGATGCAATAATTGGTCAACACATACAATAAGTAAAATAAAAGTATAAATGTTTATTCCTTAAACACACATGGAAGCATGCAGCTTTCTCTTCAGGAAGAAAGCAAGCAAGTTCTCTGAAGAGATTGACCTTCTGGAATAAAAGTTTGACCAATAGGTCATTCTTGAAGGTAAAAACATAAAGTACACACTGCTTTGGAGTCTGTTGCTCTGATGTTCTGATCAAGACACTCATCACGCACAGTGGTGTCTGACAAAAGCATGATCAGAAAATACAATCTTGAAATGTTACTTCAATCATTTTTTAAAAGAACAAATAAGTCTGTACCTGGTTAATATTCAAAACTTGTATTTTGTACATGTTTTATATTGTCGATCTGATTAAAATATTTGATAATATGAAGACAAACAATAAGTTTGCGGTGGCACAGTTGCTCAGCGATTAGCACTACTACCTCAGCGCCAGGAACCTGGGTTCAATCCCAGCCATTGGGATAAATCTGTGTGGAGTTTGCACATTCTCCCCATTTTTACGTGTGTTTCCTCTGAGAGTCCAAAGCTATGCAGGTTAGGTTAATTGGCCAGGCTAAGTTGCCCATAGTGTCCAGGGATGTGCAGGCTAGGTAAGTTCCCCATGGGAAAAGCAGGGTTACAGGAATAGGATGGGGGCTGGATCCGGGTGGTCAATTGTTAAGAGGGTTGGTGTGGTCTCGTTGGGCGAATCACCTGCTTCCACACTAGGGATTCTATGTCTCAACTTAAACTCAACCAGAGGGTTATCTTTGCAGTCATGAGAAGGGTCACCTAGGCACCTTGTTCTTCGCAATCTTCCCTCAACCTCAGATTCCCTCAAATCAGGCTTTCTTTGAAGTAAATGTGTCTTACTGAGCAGAATAAAAAAGAGACTTCTTCAAACAAATCACTGTTTCTATCAGTCCAAACAGAGGTCTACAGAAAAGCAGACAGTTATCACCAGTTATGTTATTTCCAGAAAGCCTGTTTTTAAAAAAAAATGCAATATCCAAAGTAAACATTCAAAAACCCCTTTAAAATAGACAGCTTTATGTATTTTCACAAAACTTGCAATGAATCCTTTTTTTTAACTCTTTCAAAATTTTAATCCTCCAGGAAATGCTAAATATAAAGCATCTTTGTAACAATGTACTTGCAGAGAGAGTTTTATTCACTGGTATGGGATCCCCATAAATCATTTTGTCTCAACGTAAGGCTGTACCTTCCGATACTGTCGCACAATTTTGGAGACCAGTTCTGTTATAAAACATCAATGCTACAACTTCATGCTGTCCTGAAAGATAATCAAAAACTACCCAATCCATTTCAAAGTCAATGGTTTAGTGTAATCTCCTGGGATCCTAGAATTCTGGATCAATTACTTTTATGAATAAAATTCTAAGTTTCGATTTGATCAGTGGTGTAGTTCTATTCTCTCAGCTGGGAATTGTAAATTTCAGAGATTGATCTAAGAAGCTCAACCTGGTAGAATGACTAAATTTGAAGTACACTGAACCTTACGATTATTATGTCTATCTGTGAAATCGGTCAAAATTTAAGCTTTACATTTGATATATTTCCACTTTTTTTATTCTTCCAACAGATTTCCTTTGTGGCACATGTATCAGCGCTGGGATTGGGGCTCTACCAGTTAGTGGAGGCTTCAGATATCAAACCTATGCTCACTGATTACACTGTATACCCAAATGGAAGGGAAGAAACCAGCGTGGAGAGTCCTTTTAAGATTGACACGCTGAAAAGCTACACTGGTGACATCACTATTGAAAATCTAAATTTGAAGGCTTGGTTTTCAGGAACTAAAGGTTTCTTAAAGGTATAAAATTGTAGAAATATGTTGGTTTGTATAGAACTATCACACTCATTCAGTAAACTTGTATTTATAAATAAATCGATCACTTCGTTGGCTGATGCTTCTTTTCTTGTTCACGTCAGATTCACATTCGCAAACAAACCAAACTAAAATACAATTTAAATTTTGACATATTTGATTCGCATTTTTTCTTTGCCAAAGTTTATTTTTATTCTTGCATTCAGTCACTGGTGCAGTCTTCAGTATTGGCCAACCATTACTGTGTTCACTAGCCACTAGCATAGATGCAAGCCCTGTTTTAAAAACGCTTGAAGTATTGTTGGTTGTTCCTAATGATTCGCATGTCTTTTTCAGCTACCTCACTATTCTGCAGGATCGGTTTCTCGAAGTGCAAATAGAAACTTGATTCTGCCACCACCATCTCTTAATTTTGAGGGCATGAAAGCAAAGTTGGCTAAAGTGAATTGGCAAACTAGGTTTAAAGAGATGCTGTGCAGATATTTAAGGTGATATTTCAGAAATAGATTGTAAGAGCAGGGATGTTATGTTAGAGCTATACAAAACTTTGATGAGGCCACAGCTGGAGTACTGTGTTCAGTTCTAATCACTACACTATAGGAAGAATGTGATGGCACTGGAGGGGGTGCAGAGGAAATTCACCAGGATGTTGCGTTGGATGGAACATTTTAGCTCTGAGGAGAGGCTAAATAAGCTCAGGTTGTTTTATTTTGAACATAGAGGGCTGAGGTGTGATTCTGATTTTGGTGTATAAGGTTATGTAGGGTGAATAAGCAGCCGCTCCCCTTAGTTGAACAGTCAGTAACAAGGGGGCATGAATTTAAGGTAAACGGCAAAAGGTTATAAGGAATTAAAGGAAAATATTGGTGGTGGGAGTCTGAAAGTCACTGCCTGGAAGTGTAGTTGAGGTTCCCAACATTTAAAATGTACTTGGATGAACACTTGAAATGTCACAATATTCAAGGCTGTGGGCCAAGTGCTGGAAAGTGGGGCTAGTGTAAATTTAGAATAGTTTAGTCAATGTAGACTAAAGGCTGAAGGGCCTCTTCTGTACTATATGAATCTATAGATGCAAGGAAGTTATAGCAAGGCACTTAGATACATTCAAGGTAATTGAGAAGACCTACCATGGATTTGTAAAAATGAAAATTATATTAAATCATCCAAATGGAATATTTTGAGGCAGTAATGTTGGAATAAAGGAGAATCGATGGATGTACTGTGCTTAGATTTCCAGAATTCATTTGATAATTTGCTGCATCAAAGGTTATCATAAGAAATAAAGGCTCATTCTGTAGGGAGTGGCATATTGACATGGATAGAAGATTGGCGGACTAACAGGAAGCACAAATGGGTCTTTTTCTCGTTGGCAAGATGTAATCGGTCATGTGCCACAGGAAACATTATTGCAAACCTCAATTGTTTACAACTGATATAAATACATGGACAAAGTGGCTGAAGCATAGTTGCAAACTTAGCTGATGACACTAAGATTGGTGGGAAAATAAGTTGTGAAGAAGACACAAGGAGGCTGGGAAAAGATATGTGCAAAAATGTGGGAAAAGTTGAAATTGTTGAATGAACCCAAACCATGGCAATCTAATATAAACTTGATCCCTCAGAGGCATTCAAAAATAGATACACTCTTGGAATTAGTTAAAACACAATAGGAAGTCATTAGAGCCATTGAGTCTGTGCCAGCAACCCAGGTAGACCTATTCTTCACTCTGTCCCTACAGCCCCAAAGTTTATTCTCTTCAGATTCCCGTGCAATTTATGCTTGAATTAATTGCTGGTTGGTAGCAAGTTCCAGGCCCAGTGTAAAATTGTTCTTCTTCACATTCTCGGAATTACCGAATTACTATGGTGCAGAAGGAGGCCATTCGGCCCTATAACTATCTGCCAATCTTCTGCTTTTTTTCCAATATCCAGGTACACCATTTCTGTCCAGTTAATCATCCAGTGCTGTGCTGAGTACCTCAATTGAATCTGCCTTCACCACATTTCCATTCAGGGCATTCCATGCCCTAACCATTTTATGAAAAAGAAATTCTCTCACTCTCTTGCTTTGTTGACACATCACTTTTAAACTTTAAATTTAGTCCTCCTTGTTCATTGTTCTCCCCATCTACTCTGTCCAACTGGCCTTTGGTTTTAAAGATGTCTTTCAGATCTCCTCTCAGTCTTCTTCCTCAATGAGAACAGCCCCAATTTCTTTAACTTATCCTCATTGCTGAAATTTCTCATTCTCTGAACCATTCTTGTAAATCTCTTCTGTACTCTCTCTAATGTGTTCACATCTTTCCTATAGGTGGTGTCTGAACTGTACATGGTACTTCAGTTGAGGTCTAACAAATGTCTTACACCATCACCTCCTTACTTTTGTACTCTATGCATCTGGTACACTTGCTTTTATTGGTCATTGTATTGATTATAGCATTTGTGATCTCATGTTACAGTTGTGCAGGACATTGGTTAAGACACTTCTGGAATACTGGTGTCTCTGCTACAGGAAAGATGATGTTGAACTTGAAAGGGTGAAAAAAATTATTTAAAACAATATTGCTGCGGTTGATGGTTTTCATCTACAGAGAGAGACTGAATAGGCTGGGGCTATTTTCCCAGGAGCATCGGAGGTTGAGGGGTAACATTATAGAGGTTTTTAATTCATGAAGGGCATGGATAGGATGAATAGCCAAGGTCTTTTTTCCCACGGTATATGTCAAAAAAGCAGTGGTCCTGGCAATGACTCTTGGTGCACACCAATGTCCACCATCCTCTGGTCTGCAAAAATTACTGTTTCCCATAAATTGCGGTTTTCCGTTCTTATGCGAATTTTCTTTTCGAATTTAACAGTCACCCTCCTATTCCAGGAGCCTCAAATTTGTTAACTAGCCTTTTACACGATACTTTTTCGAATAAATGAAAGACATAGCATGCTAGTTCTTGATGCACACAAGGTCCAGACCATTGAGTGACAAGTAGGTATTGTGAATATCAGTTAACAAATAGAAAGTATACAAAAAAGATACTCTTGGTGCAGTAATATGATTCTGTTAAATCTGGAAATTTATCAGATTACTTGCAGGACTTTTTTTGTCAATTCATCCAAAATTAGATAGATTAGATTACTTACAGTGTGGAAACAGGCCCTTCAGCCCAACAAGTCCACACTGACCCTCCGAAGAGTAACCCACCCAGACCCATTCCCATTCCCCTACATTTACCCCTTTCACCTAACACTACAGGCAATTTAGCATGGCCAATTCACATAACCTGTACATTTTTGGACTGTGGGAGGAAACCGGAGCACCCAGAGGAAATCCATGCAGACAGTTGTCTAAGGGGGGGAATTGAACCCGGGTCTCTGGCGCTGTGAGGCAGCAGTGCTAACCACTGTGCTACCATGCCACCCAGATATTTATGCTTTTGGGAATAATAGGGGCCAAATGGCCAACTTCTGCTCCTACAACGTAGGATTTGTTTTGGACCATGAATCGTAATGGAACAACCCAAACCAATTTCTGCTCTAATACATATACAGAAGTAAGACCGTCTAAACCTGTGGTATAATGATGCTTCATTCTAGGAGTCATGTGTTCAATTATGAATGTTCCTTGTACATCTGCAAATCATGCATACTGAGTGTTGTTTCTTTTGAAGGAGAAAATTTGACAAATAGCTATTTCACATGTTACTGATAATTGGCGTGTAACATTTTATGGGGGTTCTCATGGTCCACTTGTGTACTTGTTACAACTGTACATATTTTGATGAAGATACAAGTCAAAATGTTAGTTAAATGGAGATAAGTAATATTAAATTATATTTTAAGACAACTTAAGTGTATCAAATATCCAAATTCCCTTCCTTTCATATTAGAAAATAAACATCAAGGAGAATCAGAGTGAACATCAGATAAATATTCAGTTTTGGTGGTATGGAACCACAAGTAACCGGGATAAGAGTGGTGCCTATCTCTTCTTGCCTGATGGAGAAGCTAAGGTAAAACAATTTTTTTTATTTAATAAAGGCAAAAGTATTTAGAAATGCTCAGCACCCATTTGGCATTTCTTGAAAGAAAAATGGAATTGTTTAATGGCTTTAGCTATGATCCATTGAAAAATGTCAAGGTATGCTGTTATTAAGTAAATACAAACCTAAATAACAAACAAAAAGGAACTCTCTGTGGTACAGTGGCTGGCAGGACTGATTAAATGACAAAGGATATGATGATGTAAGGCATAAAAACCTAAAGAACTGTGGATACTGTAAATCAGAAACAAAAGCAGAAATTGCTGCAACAGCTCAGCAGGTCTGACAGCAAGTGTGGAGAGAAATCAGATTTAATGTTTTGGATCGAGTGACCCTTAGCAATTTCTGATGTGAGGCAAATGGGAAGAAACGATAGGCCAAGCAGGGTTTAGATGATTAAATTGTCTTTCTGAGAATGATTAAAATCTAGAAATTAGTGTCCCTAATATTAATTCCAGAAGATGTCTGGTAGAAAGATGAAGTGTTGTATCAATTTAAATTTTTGGTCTTGCCTTCCACCACCCTCCACTGCCTTCTCATTGGCTATTTATCTGTGACAGCCTGAAATGTTGGGTGCAGAGTTATCCCGACTCTGACTGGCCAAGCAGCTTTGGGAACCTACCAACCATGCTGATAGGTTTGTGAATATGAAGATGATTAATTATTAGTCTGTCTTGTAAGCTTTCCAGAGTCTGTCTATCTCCTGGCAAGTACACATTTGGTGAGGAGTGGGAGAGAAGGGTCAGTTGGTCCCAACATCAGGATTCCAAACCCCACATGAAAATCCTGCTTCTTTACTGTCATTCTCTTAAGATGCTGCTTGTCCTACCTATTTTTATTTATTATATGTTATCTTTCAATAAGAAATAGATGTTTGTATGGCTTGTGTAATTTCAGCTGTTAAGATCTTTGGAAATATTTCTTATTGTAACTTAATTCAGACTGCTATTTTTAAAAACCTTCAGTATACAATTAAAGTGATTACAGAATCATGAAATGGTTACAGTACAGAACACAGCCAATAGCCTGTTGTGTTCATGGGAGCTTTCTACAAGAGCAGCTCTGCAAGTCCAATTCTTGCTGCTGGGTAAAGACGTTTTTCAACATAATTCTGTTGGTTCTCCCTTCCTAATAACATTACCTGTAACAAAAAGATTGCAGTGGATTGAGAAGGCAACTCATGAGCATCTCTTCAAGGGTGACTAAGGAGTAAGCAATATATGGTGCTGAAAGGGAATGCTGAAGATAGTGAGTGAAGATAAACTTGAAAAGAAACATTGGAAACTATTGGGAAAGAGCACAGGGAGTGGGCCTAATTAAAGTATAAAGATTGTTTTCTCCTTCAAACCTATGAATTGTTTTAAAGTCTTAAAGTAACCAAAGTCAGAGCTAGAAGAATTAAATAGATCTATTTCTTCTTAACAGCTCCATAATTGCCTTGTTATATAAATTACAATCTGTGTTTACTTCCAGATTTAGTTTCGTCTTTTTTGTAAACTGATGTTTTGACTAATTAACATTCCCTTTCTCTGCCATAAGTGCACAGTGGCACTAGTGTGTACCATCTACAAGATGCATTGCAGCAACTCACTAAGACTCCTTCGACAGCATTTTCCACATATGTGACCTCAACCATCTGCAATTGTTTCCAAGCCAAACACCATCCTGACTTGGAACAATGTCACTGTTCATTAATTGGCACAGGAAATTTACCATATTTCATCAATTATTTAATTTGTAGAATAAACTGGTCATATAGTAAAAGACATGACAGAGACAATAGGACTGAAATGCCACAGATGGTCTGCAGGCGTCTTTCTGGAATAATGGCTGAAGTCTAATGAAATCCTACCAATAAATTTTCAGGTATCTGTATCAACCAGAGAAAGGGAAATTTAAAATTGGTATCTGTCAATTCTTCAAAGATTAATAAATGCATTACGTTAATTTTGGCTTTGGTAGCTAAAGCTCCAAAATAGTTTCAGAACATGTTTTCTGGATGAATGGACTTTTAGATTAGATTACTTACAGCGTGGAAACAGGCCCTTCGGCCCAACAAGTCCACACCGCTCCGCTGAAGCGCAACCCACCCATATCCCTACATTTACCCCTTAGCTAACACTACGGGCAATTTAGCATGGCCAATTCACCTGACGTGCACATCTTTGGACTGTGGGAGGAAACCGGAGCACCTGGAGGAAACCCACGCAGACACAGGGAGAACGTGCAAACTCCACAGTCAGCCGCCTGAGGTGGGAATTGAACCCGGGTCTCTGGCGCTGTGAGGCAGCAGTGCTAACCACTGTGCCACCATGCTGCCCAAAATCATCCAAGTCCAAAAACCCAAATTCCCAATTCATTTCTTTGGTGTCAAAATGATGCAGGTTTTTATATTATAAATCTTCAAAGCAACAAGTTGTACAAATTTTTGTTATATAAGTGTACTAACTGGAAACACTCATTTCATCAAAGTGACAGCTTTGGTTCTCAGCACTTGTCATATATTCTTTTTTAGTCAACATAGTTCATGGAAGGAGGAAATTGTTTTATGCAAAAATATCATTGACAGATATTTAACCATACAGATCTTCCCTGCCCTTGAATAGCTTTTCCAATATATTTGTCCTCTTCTTATCTGCAATCTTCTATTAAGCTCAAGAATGGGACAGGTGTGTTAATTTGGCAATAGTAAATCTTTGAAAAACACATAGAAACTTTCAGTGTGCATTAGAATGCTACATAGTAATTTAGAGTTCACTAATCTGAATTATTTGAACCTTCTTTTCTAGCCATATATTCCTTCAGAACCTCCTATCTTGAGAATAGCTCGTGGCCGACTTTTTTCAGAGGTACTATGTATCTACCAACACTTCACACACTCAGTACGACTCAATAATGTGCATGGTAAGAACAACTGCAGTTCTGATAATTTTTTGCCTCATATTATAAATTTTTCGTTCTTTGACTCTAAAACTGTTATTAATAATTGCCTCATAATACAACATTTCAGCATTGTTGCAAAAAATATCAAAAATTTTGTCAAAGTTTTTTTTCTTTAGTCTCTGATCTGTTGTAGCCACTGTGTTTATGTGGTGAGTCCAGTGAGTTTCTGGTTAATGGTTACTCCCAAGATGTTGATAGCAGGGGATTCAATGATGGCAACACCATTGAATGTCAAGGGATGGAGAGTAGATTGTCTCTTATTGGAGATGGTCCATGCCTGGCATTTATATGGCATGAATATTACATGACATTTGTCAGCACAAGTTTGAATATTATCCAGAAATTGTTGCATTTGAACATGTAGTACTTAAGTATTAGAAGAGTCATGAATGGTGCTGAACATTATGCAAATATTGGCAAGCATTCACACTTCTTATGGAAGGAAGGAAGGTCACTGATGAAGCAGCTGAAGATGGTTCGGCCTAGGACACTACCCTGAGGAACACCTGCAGAGATATCCTGTAGCTCAGATGACTGACCACCAACAACCATTATGTGCTAGGTATGACTCCAACAAACAGAGACCTTGTCCCCTTGATACCCATTGATTTCGGTTTTACAAGGGCTCCTGATACCAACTCGGTCAAATGTGGCCTTGATGTCAAGGGCTATCACTCTCCCCTCACCTCTGGAATTCAGCTCTTTTGTCCTTATTTGACCTAGACAGTAATGGTCAGGAGCTGAGTGACCCTTGTGGAACCTGAACTGGGCATCACTAAACAGGTTTTTGCTAAGCAGGTGCTGCTTGATGGGACTGTTGGTAACACCTCCTGTCACTTTACTGATAATTGAGAATAGACTGATGAGGTAATGGCTCAGTAGATGCTAATGCTGTACTAGAAGAGCTTGACTAGAGGAGTGGCAAGTTCTGGAGCACAAATCTTCAACCAGAAGTGCCAAGTTGATGATGCATCCATTGGAATATTTTCAGGGCACACAACCTTTGCAGCCTCCATTTCTTCATCTCTTGTGGAGTGAATTGAATTGTCTGAAGACTGGTATCTGAAATGGTGAGGACCACTGGAGGAGGCTGTAATAGATCATCCACTTGGCACTTCTGGCAAAAGATTTCTGCAAATACTTCCATCATTGAGGATGTGGATATTTCTGGAGCTTCCTCCTCCAATGAGTTGTTTAGTTGTCCATCACCATTCATGACTGGATGTGGCAGGATTGCAGAGCTTAGATTAGATCCATTGGTTGTGGGATTGCTTAACTCAGACTATCACTTGCTGTTTATGCTGTTTGGCTTGCAAGTAGTACTGGTTGGTAACTTCAACAGGTTGACACCTCATTTTTACATAGTTTTGGTGTTGCTGCTGGCATGCCCTCCTGCAATCTGTCTTGAACCAGGGTTGGTTCCCCCGGCTGACTATAATGAATGAATGGGAGACATACTGGGCCCTGAGGTTGCAAATTGTGTTGGAGTATAATTCTGCGGCTGTTGATGGCCCACAGAGCCTCATGGATTCCCAGTCATGAGTTGCTAGATCTACTCAAAGTCTATCACATTTAGCACGGTGATAACACAATGGAGGTGTGAAGGCAGGACTTTGTCTCCACAAAGACTGTGCAGTGGTCAGTCTTACCAGTATTGTCATGGACAGAAGCATCTACAATAGCAGATTAGTCTCGATGATGTGAAGTATGTTTTTCCCCACTTGTTGGTTCCTTCACCACCTGCCACAGACCCAATCTAGCAGATTTCTAGATTTGCACCCAACCAGCTTGATTAGTAGTGTTACTGTCATCAGAGGTGATAATTGAAATCTCTCACCCAAAGCACATTTTGCACCCTTGCCGCCCTCATGCTTCCTCCAATTGTTCAATATTGTGGAATACTGATTCATCAACGGAGGGAGGACAGTACCTGATAGTGAGCAGGAGGTTTACATGTCCATGTTTAACCTGAAGCCATGAGGTCCACAGTCAGCATTGAGGACTCCCAGGGCAACTCCCTCTCGACTGTATACCACTGTGCTACCACCTCTGCTGGGTCTGTCCTGCCCCGGGACAGGACATATTCAGAGAAGGTTATAGTGGTGCCTGAGACATTGCCGAATTAAGGTTTGATTCGGGTGAATATGATTATGTCAGTTTGTTGCTTGACTATTCTGAGACCGCTCTCCCAATTATGGCACTAACCCCAGGTGTTACAAAGAGCTGTTTCAGCCATTGTCTTTTCTGGTGTCTGAGTCAATGTCAGGTAATTCTTTCTTTGAGAATCCAATATCAGGTGATTTCAGCTGATCTTCTCTGATAAGATTGATTTTTTTTTAGGAATGATTGGTGAGCACAAACAATGTAATGGTCACTGTGAAGATTGCCCATATATAAGATGGTGAACATGATACAAAAATGTTTAGCTGTCTTAGCTGCACCCTGGCAGTAATTCAATTCTGAAGACTTCTGAATCCAATGTCAGGTGATCCGTCAGGTTTCCTTTCTTTGAGGCTTCATAGTAATTGCTGCAACTGAATGGCTTGCTCAACCATTTCTCAGAGCATTTGAAAGTCAGTCACATTGCTGTGGGTCTGTAATCACATGTAGATCAGACCAGGTGAGGATGGTAGATTCCTTCCCTGAAGGACAGTTGGGTTTTTCTGACTATCGGCAATGCTTTCATAGTCATCAGTAGCTTCTTAATTCCAGATTTTTTATGATTCCAAATTCCGTGGTGCACTTAGTGGGATTTGAACCCAGATTCTGGATTAATAGTCTAGTAATGACACCACTGGGCCATCACCTCCCCTACAATGATGTTGCTCTGTTGACTTAGTAGGAGGACAGCTTAGGATCTCAAAGGAGAGCCATCCAAGTCCTCTTCATTGTCACTGTAACAATGTCTACCGCATCAGTACAACTTATACTCAGCTACTAACATATAATCAACAACATCTTTTTTAACACAAGAACCTCTTCTCATTAGACTAGTAAGTGTTTTTCTTTGACACACCAGATCAACAGGGCTCTGTAGATCTAAAAAGAGAATAGTGGCAGCAAACCTGCTGATTGGTGAGCAGTCGTGAGCCACAAACAATGTAATGGCCACTGTGAAGATTGCCCATATAGGATGGTGAACAGCGATACAAAAATGTTTAGCTGTCTTAGCTGCATCCTGGCAGTGATTCAATTCTGAAGATTTCTTCAGACGCAGCTTTAAAAATTCAATTCACACTGACAGCAGCAGGAAAAGCTGAACTCTTAAGAACCCTGCTGAAGAAAGTTTCCTGGCAAGATTCAATAAACCACAATGGTAAACTGACTTCCAGCGTGTTAAGAGATGTGCTGAAGCAGAAAAGTTAAGAGCTTCCCTGAGGTAGTATTTAGTCATCTCAACACAGTTACAAATTACGTGCGACCCAGAGTCAGGGTTCGGCCAGAGAGATATAGACATCTGAGGCTTTGTGAATCAATTTAAAATCCCTGGTAAGTGAGAAAAACTTTAAAAGAAAGTTCAATATTAGAAGCTAGAAATGCTAGAATTATTGAAAGGTGCTTACAACTCACATCAAATGTTTTGGCAATGACCTTGGCAAGCAGGCATTATGATGTGTGGCTACAGTAGAAGAAGTCAAAGGCTGCAGAAGCAATTTAAACCAACGTTTCAGGCCTATGGGCACCACAAAGCAAGAATTAATCTGATGAAGGGACATATTTGAAGACTAATGGACTATATTTAATGGAGGAAGTAAGTTAGGTGTCTTTATGAAAATGTGGGAGATCCATTACTGAAAACCATGCTCAGGCTGGGAGGCATTTATTCCAACTGCAGACATTGATAGTCATTCAGGAGAAACAACGATTATTATTAGAGCTTCAGATTGCAGAAATCAGCCAAAAAGAAAAGTGATTAAAACAGACATTATGATTAGAACCATAAAACAGTGGGATTAATTCAGTAAAGCAGTTAAGAAAACAGGAATCATTTATTTAGGCTACAAATAATTTGATTCATCAGGAGAAACTGCAAAACATGTTTCATTGTACCTGTAAAAGACATTTGTATGCTAAAACACAGGAAAACTCACTATTGGTAACATTGCTATGACTACAAATTAAAAGCCTCTAAGCAAGAAAAGTAAAAATCATAAAATAAAACAAAGAGCTGCAGATGCTGGAAACAAAAACAGAAATTTCTGGAGAAACTCAGCAAGTCTGACAGCATCTGTGGAGAGAAAACAAGTTAATATTTTGTGTCCAGTGACTCTTCATCAGAACTTGCCAGTGTTTTTGTTGAACTAAATAATCACATCCGAACATCAGAAACAATATTGTCAGAAAAATTCAATTTTAGAGATGGATGAAATAGAACATTGATTTGGACATTTTGGAAGTGATTATTCTTAAGATACAGAATAGCAAATCAAATACTAAAGCAGCAGATAAACAATTAAATACTCTTGTTTACTGTTGGCAACTGATGGACATTATAACTTGTCAAGGTATGAAGGACAAAATAGATGCTTGTGAAGAACTACTGAAAATCTTTGTCAATTGTTCTAATATCAGAACAAATAAAATTCTTGAAAGAGAAAGATTTATCAAAAGAGTTCAGTATCCAATGGAATTAATATTTGCATAGTTAGAAATAGATGAATGATCTCTGCAGATTAATGGAGGAATACAACACTAGAGCAAACCATGAGGCACTGATCATTCCTAAAAAGATCAATCTTATCAGAGGAGATCACAAGAAATTATACAATTCATAAGTATAAAATCACAAAGAAATTAATAGGACTGATCAGATACCAAAGGTCCTTGCCAATGCTGTGGAACAAGGAATCTTCCACAGGAACGGGCAGTGTTCATACCCATAACATAGCAATGTACTAATTAGGATCAGAAGTAAGCTATCCAGCACTTGAAGTGTACTCCACCATTCAGTAACGGTTGATGTATTTGCGTTCTGAATTCCACCCTCCTGTCTATCCCTGATAATATGTGGTTACCTTAAGTAGTAAGAAGCTGTCTACACCTCTGCTGCCATCTGAGTTAGAGTTCTAGTACAGGTAATTCTCCTATAATGCCATAGTGACTTTCCAGCGAAACCTCACTTAATAGAAAATGGCTTAAAAGAAATAATGGGGCCTATAGGAAAAGTGGGATTGGGGCAGACCAGCAAAAAATATTACTCATGATCGCTCAAAAATCTCCCAAAAGTCTAACACAAAGTATAGCACGGTCTGAATGAAGGTTTAAGTCATATTTATTAATGAAACCATTATTAATGCAAGGACAGAGGGGCATCATCATTACCAACTTCAGGTGCAGATGTATTTACAGAAGTGGATGGCTGTGGTTGATTGTCTTCTGACTGTTTCTTGGGGGTTGCTTTAAAAAAGACATCCAGTTTTTGCGGTTTTGCCCTTTTTCTTCTGTCTGGAAGAAGCTGTTAATAGGGGACCAGATATCTTATTGAATGAATTGATGCCCTACTGCATTCTACATTGTAGTTGTTGTCCTCTAAAAGCTGCAACTACCTCTCAGTTTCCCTCTGGATAGAAGAGAAAAGAGAATTGTAAAGCTCTCATGGTACTGTATCCTGGACTTCATCTTTTTCATCTCCAGCTTCCACTGTGACAAGCTGTTGTAGAAAAATCTTCATAGTGGGACTCAAGCAGCTCTTCAATGTCCTCACTTTCAACTTCTTTCTAAGCCAACCTGCTTTGCAAAGACAACACAGTGCTCTTTGAGTTGAAAAATGTGGTGCTGGAAAAACACAGCAGGCCAGGCAGCATCCGAGGAGCAGGAGAATTGACGTTTCGGGCATAAGCCCTTCTTCTGGAATGAGGCTGGTGTGCCAAGTGGGCTGAGATAGAAGGTTGGGGGGGGGAGGGAATTTGGGGGAGGGGCACTGATAGGTGGAAGGAAGTGAGGGCGAAGGTGATAGGCTGGAGAGGGGGTGGGGGCGGAGATGTCGGGAAGAAGATTGCAGGTCAAGAGGGCTGTGCTGAATCTGAGGGTTGGGACTGAGATAAGGTGGGGGGGGGAAGTGAAATGAGGAAGCTGGAGAAATCTACGTTCATCCCGTGTGGTTGGAGGGTTCCTAGGCAGAAGATGAGGCGCCCTTCCTCCAGGCGTCGTGTGGCCAGGGTCTGGCGATGGAGGAGGCCAAGGACCTGCATGTCATTGGCGGAGTGGGAGGCAGTTGGGTTGGTTGGTGCGGGTATTCCCTGAAATATTCCGCAAGTAGGCAGCCTGTCTCCCCAATGTAGAGGAGACCACATCGGGTGCAGTGGATACAGTAAATGATGTGTCTGGAGGTGCAGGTGAATTTGCGACGGATATAGAAGGATCCATTGGGGCCTTGGAGGGAGGTGAAGGGGAAGGTGTGGGCGCAAATTTTGCACTTCTTGCAGTTGCAGGGGAAGGTGCTGGGAGTGGAGATTGGGTTGGTGAGGGGTATGGACCTGACAAGGGAGTCGCGAAGGGAGTGGTCTCTCCTGAATGCTGATGGGGGTGGAGAGAGAAATATATCCCTGGTGGTGGGGTCTGTCTGGAGGTGGCAGAAATGACGGAGGCTGATACAATGTATCCGGAGATTGGTGGGGTGGAAGGTGAGGACCAGTGGGGTTCTGTCCTGGTGGCGATTGGAGGGGCGGGGTTCAAGGGCGGAGGTACTGGAAGTGGAGGAGATGCGGTGGAGAGCGTCGTCAACCACATCGGAGGGGAAATTGCGGTCTTTGAAGAAGGAGGCCATTTGAGTTTTTCCAACACAATGCTCTTTGCCTTTTCAGAGCTCCTCTGACAGTTCACATCTTTTAGAATCTTGAAAAAGAGCTGCTGCCAAGCTGCAAGCAAGCAGTCCTTACTGACATCACCCCAGATCACCACAATAATGTCAATAGCATTCTTGATGATAAAGCTCTTCCAAAATTAAAGAACACTGCTTATTATCCCTGTCAGTAGCTGCAATCACCCTCTTGAATGTGCATCTTAAATAACACGCTTTAAAAGCTGATACTGAATCCTGGTCAATCCTGTGTTTAGAGGTAGAAATACCACTTTGATGTTTTCAGAAAGCTCACCAATGGTAGCAGGACTTTTTTTGCCTGCACTACTGTCTAAAAACATCTTCCAAAACATCATCAATAAGGTCAGAAAAAAATTGCCCTGTCATCCAACCTTTTTTGCTTGACCTGAAGTAAATATCTAGAGTAGACTTAAAGTAATCCTTCAGGGCTTGCAGGTTGGCAGAGTGGTACATCACCACAGGCTTAAGTTTTAAATCGCATTGGCATTGGAACCCAACAGCACGGTCATACAATCCTTTGCCACTTAAAGCCTGGAGCATAATAGGAAACAAAGGGTAGTGATTAACGGCTCCATTTCGAAATGGCAGGCAGTGACCAGTGGGGTACCGCAGGGATCTGTGCTGGGACCGCAGCTTTTTACAATATATGTAAATGATATAGAAGATGGTATCAGCAATAACATTAGCAAATTTGCTGATGACACAAAGCTAGGTGGTAGGGTGAAATGTGATGAGGATGTTAGGGGATTACAGGGTGACCTGGACAAGTTAGGTGAGTGGGCAGATGCATGGCAGATGCAGTTTAATGTGGATAAATGTCTGGTTATCCACTTTGGTGGCAAGAACAGGAAGGCAGATTACTACCTCAATGGTATCAAATTAGGTAAAGGGGCTGTTCAGAGAGATCTGGGTGTTCTTGTCCACCAGTCAATGAAGGCAAGCATGCAGGTACAGCAGGTCGTGAAGAAGGCTAATAGCATGCTGGCCTTCATAACAAGAGGGATTGAGTATAGAAGCAAAGAGGTGCTTCTGCAGCTGTACAGGGCCCTGGTGAGACCACACCTGGAGTACTGTGTACAGTTCTGGTCTCCAAATTTGAGGAAAGACATTCTGGCTATTGAGGGAGTGCAGCGTAGGTTCACGAGGTCAGTTCCTGGAATGGCAGGATTGCCTTACACGGAAAGACTGAAGCGACTGGGCTTGTATACCCTTGAGTTTAGAAGACTGAGAGGGGATCTGATTGAAACGTATAGGCTTATGAAAGGACTGGACACTCTGGCAGGAGGGAACATATTTCCGTTGATGGGGGAGTGCCGAACCAGAGGACACAACTTAAAAATACGGGGTAGACCATTTAGGACAGAGATGAGGAGAAACTACTTCACCCAGAGAGTGGTGGCTGTGTGGAATGCTCTGCCCCAGAGGGCAGTGGAGGCCCAGTCTCTGGATTCTTTTAAGAAAGAATTGGATAGAGCTCTTAAAGATAGTGGAGTCAAGGGGTATGGAGATAAGGCTGGAACAGGATACTGATTAGGAATGATCAGCCATGATCATATTGAATGGCGGTGCAGGCTCGAAGGGCAGAATGGCCTACTCCTGCATCTATTGTCTATTGTCTATTGTCATGTGCTTCATTCTTAGAAATGTAAGTTCTTGCTGGCATTCTCTTCCAGTATAAACCTGTCTCATCCAAACTGAAGATTTGGTCTAATGTGTAGCCTTCTTCATTTTTTTTACTGTGGGAGGAAATGCCAGCACATGCTCCTCGTCTGCACAGGCAGATTCACCAACTTTACATTCTGGCATGCATAGTGGTTCTTAAAACCAGCAAACCACCCACTGCTTGCACTAGAGGTAGGCGGGTCTGCAGGATTTTGAGCATTTTTCTTTAAATTTTCATAAATGGATAAAGCTTTCTCCTTTATGGTGAGAAAGGTTGTCCCAGATCACTTTTTTGTTTTATCTTCTATCCAGACACTTAGAGCCTCTCCATCTCCTTAAGTTCCTTTGGCCGGGACCTCTCAGATTTGCTGGCAGTCCGACTTGTTTCAGGGATACAGCTTGCTTTAGTCTTTTCAATGTTGTCTTTAATGGGGCAAAGGTAGGCTCCCTCATTCCTATTAAGCAAGCTATATCATACATTCTCTCCTTATGCTTAAAATGCTTTGTAACATCTAGCTCCTCTTCCAGCCCTTCTTTTGCATTGACCAGGACGCTTTTTGCGAACATTCATGTGACAATCCTATTTTTTGCAAAAATGGAGGGGCATGATCTTGAGATATGCAGATACAAGAACAATTTAGAAAGGCAAATGGTGTGTATAAGAGTAATGCAGTCCTGCAGGAATTATACAGGGTTTATATAAGAATATCTTTCTCTCAGAGGGAGAGCAATGAGCATTCATTAGTTTAATTTTTGAGATGAAGCTGCTCAATGTATTGTACTATACCTCTCACATGCTCTGGTGAAAGCTGACATGGCAGAACAGCACAGAGACTTTGGTGCTGACATCGGCGTGTGCAGAGACTTCAGCACATACGCAAAATGAAGCATGCAAAATAATCACCACTGGAATTGCGCTATTGCGAGAGGTAAACATCCTCGAAATTTCTTCAGCAGCATTATAGCTAAATTGCGCTGCCAAAACATGCTTTATATGAGAACTACCTATATTGTGCAACCTTCTCAAAGAAAAAGTATTTCCTCATCTCTGTCCTGGAAAGGTGATCTGTAATTTTTAAACAGTCTTCCACAAGGCTGGACGTACCCAAAGAGCAGTTTAACAGAAGACAGTTGAAAAAAATGACTTGTTTAAACTATGTTAAAGCTGTTTCTTGGTGCATAATTGTTCAGGATGTGGGTGAGACCATTTTGGAGTGAGCCTTTTGTCATTACTGCTGCATCCTCACCACTTGCTGTGCAAACAGTGCCACACCTGATTTTGAGTCAATACAGCCATCCATCACTGCCAGTTAACTCATGCAACTCTCCCTTAGTTGTAGAATTGAACCGGAGATGGGGATAATTCGGCTCAGTCTTCCTTGAATCACACAAGCATGTCATCCTCTATAATATGTACATTTTTCAAGATGTTGCTATTTATTTCTCCATGTTCTCTATCTTCCATATCCTTCTCCACAGTAAACACTGATGCAAAATACTCCTCCATTTCTGGTGGTTCCACACTTAAGTGGCCTTGCTAATTCTTTAAGGGGCCCTATTCTCTCCCTTATTACTCTTTTGTCCTTCATGTATTTGTTGAATCCCTTTGGATTCTCCTTAATCATACTTGCAAAGCTATTTCATGACCCTTTTTTGCCCTCTTGCTTTCCCTCTTAAGTATACTCTTACTGCCTTTAAACTGTTATAGAGATTCACTTGATCTCTGTTGTCTGTATCACACACAGATGCTTCCTTCTTTTTCTTGACCAAAACCTTAATTTCTCTAGTCATCCATCATTCCCAACACCTACCAGCCTTGCCCTTCACTCTAACAAGAACATACTATCTCTGGACTCTTATTATCTCGGTTTTTAAAGGTTCCCACCTGCCAGAAGTCCCTTTACCTGCAAACATCTGCCCAAAGGAGAAAGTGAGCTCTGCAAATGTTGGAGATCAGAGTCGAGAGTGTGTTGCTGGAAAAGCACAGCAGATCAGGCAGCATCCGAGGAACATGAAAATTGATGTTTTGGGCTGGAGCCCTTCATCAGGAAGGTCTCCGGCCTGAAACATCGATTTTCCTGCTCCTCGAATGCTGCCTGACCTGCTGTGCTTTTCCAGCAGCACACTCTCAACATCCGCCCCCATTCAACTTTTGAAAGTTTTTGCCTCATACCATCAAAATTAGCCTTCCTCCAATTTAGAACTTTAACTTTTAGATCTGGTCTATCCTTTTCCATCACTATTTTAAATCTAATAGAGTTACGGTCCCTGGCCCCAAAGTGCTCCCCCACTGACACCTCTTTTTTCCCAAGGGTAGGTCACATTTTGCACCTCTAGTAGGTACATCCACATACTGATTCCAGAAAGTTTTGCACATATGACAAATTTCTCTCCATCCAAGCCTTTAGCACAATGGCAGTCCCAGTCTATGTTTGGAAAATTAAAATCCCGTCGCATACCTACCCCGTTATTCTTATGGATAACTGCGATCTCCTTACAAATTTGTTTCTCAATTTCCCTCTGGCTATTGGATGGGTCTATAGTATAATCCTAATGAGGTGATCATCATTTCTTATTTCTCAGTTCTACCAGATAACTTCCTTGGATGTATTCCCAGGGATATCCTCCCTAAGTACAGTCTTAATGTTATTCCCTAATCAAAAACGCCACTCCATCCCCCCTTCTATCCTTCCCATAGCATCTATACCCTGGAACATTCAGCTGCCAGTCCTGCCCATTCCTGAGCGCATTCTCTGTACTCACTATGGTATCCCAGTTCCATGTTCCCAACCATGCCCTGAGTTCATCTGCCTTACTTGTTGGGCTTCTTGTATTGAAATAGATGCAGTTTATCAGTCCTAGCTCATTCTCTGCTTTGTTCCTGTTTGCTCTGACTGTTTGAGACAGTCCTTTTCCCAACTGGATCAGTCTAAGACAGTTCTCTTTTCTCACCTTCTCCACAGCTGTTCCCCATCCCCCACCCCCCTCACACACCTCCACTGTTTAAATCCTCCTGAACAGCTGTAACAAATTCCCCTTTCCCCCCTTCCCCCCCCCCCCCCCCCCCCCCATTATATTAGTGCCCTTCCAAATCAGGTGAAATCTGTCCTTATGCTGGTCACTTCTACCTCAGAAGAGATTCCAATGATCCAAAAATGTGAATTCTTCCCTGCAACAACTCTTCAGCCTCTCATTCATCTGCTCTATCCTCCTATTCCTACTCTCGCTAGCTCATGCTAGTTCAGATATTACTACCCTCAAAGGACCTCCTTTTTAAATTCCTGCCTAATTTCCTATATCCTCTCCTCAGAATCTCGACCTTTTCTCTTCCTATGTCGTTAGTTCCAATTTATATAACAAACTCCTGCTGGACCATCTCACCTTTGAGAACATTCTGCACCAACTCCAATATTTCCTTGATCCTGGCACGAGTGAGGCATTGCACCATTCTGATGTCTCATTGTTCAAAGTTCCGTCCCTGGGTGGTCTCAAACCACTAATCACTCGGTAAACAGTCAAACGTACTAACCAATTGCACCTCAGAGACTGGCTTGTTAAATTGTTTGAAGAAAATGCTACAGGAAGGGTAGAAAGGTAAGAGAGGCGAGTGAGTGGTGTTTTTGATAAGGGATAGCATTACAGCTATACTGAGGGAGGATCTTCCGGAAATATATCCAGGGAAGTTATTTGAGTGGAACTGAGAAATAAGAAAGGAATGATCATCTCATTGGGATTGTATTATAGGCCCCCTAATAGTCAGAGGGAAATTGAAAAACAAATTTGTAGGGAGATCTCAGTTATCTGTAAGAATAATAGGGTGGTTATTGTAGGGGTTTTAACTTTTCAAACATAGACTGGGAATGCCATACTATTAAGGGTTTAGATAGAGAGGAATTTGTTAAGTGAGTACAAGAAAATTTTCTGATTCAGTATGTGGATGTACCTGCTAGAGAAGGTGCAAAATTTGACCTACTCTTGGGAAATAAGGCAGGGCAGGTGACTGAGGTGTCAGTGGGGGGGACATTTTGGGGCCAGTGACCATGATTGTATTAGTTCTAAAATAGTTATGAAAAAGGATAGACCAGATCTAAAAGTTGAAGTTCTAAATTGGAGAAAAGCCAATTTTAATGGTATCAGGCAAGAACTTTCAAAAGCTGATTGGGGGCAGATGTTCGCAGGTAAAGGGACAGCTGGAGAATGGGGAACCTTCAGAAATGAGATAACAAAAGTCCAGAGAAAGCATATTCCTGTTAGGTAAAAGGAAAGGCTGGTTGGTGAAGGGAATGCTGGATGACTAAAGAAATTGAGGGTTTTATTAAGGAAAAGAAGGAAGCATATGTCAGGTATAGACAGGACAGATCGAATGAATCCTTAGAAGAGTGTAATGACAGTAGGAGTGTACTTAAGAGGGAAATCAGGAGGGCAAAAAGGAGACATGAGATAGCTTTGGCAAATAGAGTAAAGGAGAATCCAAAGGGTCTTTACAAATACGTTAAGGAAAAAGGGTAACTAGGAGAGAAAAAGGCCCCTCAAAGATCAGCATGGCAGCCTTTGTGTGGAGCCACAAGAGATGGGGGAGATACCAAACGAGTGTTTTGCATCAGTGTTTACTGTGGAAAAGTACATTGAAGATGTAGGGAAATAGATGGTGACATCTTGAAAAATGTCCAAATTACAGAGGACGAAGTGCTGGATGTCTTGAAATGCATAAAAGTGGATAAATCCCCAGGACCTTGATTAGGTGTACCCCAAAACCCTATGAGAAGCTAGGGAAGTGATTGTTGGGCCTCTTGCTGAGATATGTGTATAATCGATAGTCACAGGTGAGGTGTCAGAAGACTGGAGGTTGGCTAACTTGGTTTAAGAAAGATGGTAAGATCAAGCCAGGGAACTGTAGACCAGTGAGCCTGATGTCAGTGGTGGGCAAGTAGTTGGAGGGAATCCTGAGGGACAGGATATACATATATTTGGAAAGGCAAGGACTGATTAAGGATAGTCAACATGGCTTTGTGCGTGGGAAATCATGTCTCACAAATTTGATGGAGTTTTTTGAGGAAGTAACAGAGAGGATTGATGAGGGCAGAGCAGTAGGTGTGATCTATATAGACTTCAGTAAAGCATTCGACAAGGTTCCGCATGGGAGACTGGTTAGCAAAGTTAGATCTTGTGAAATACAGAGAGAACTAGCCATTTGGATACAGAACTGGCTCAAAGGTAGGATACCAGAAGGTGGTGATGGAGGGTTATTTTTCAGGCTGAAGGTCTGTGACCAGTGGAGTGCCACAAGGATTGGTGCTGGGTCCACTACTTTTCATCATACTTATAAAAATGATTTGGATGTGAGCATAAGAGGTATAGTTGGTAAATTTACAGATGACACCAAGTGGACACTGAAGAAGGTTATCTCAGATTACAACGGGATCGTGATCAGATGGGTCAATGGGCTGAGAAGTGGCAGATGGAGTTTAATTTAGGTAAATGTGAGGTGCTGCAGTTTGGGAAGGCAAATCTTAGCAGTACTTATACACTTAATGGTAAGGTCCTAGGGAGTGTTGCTGAACAAAGAGACCTTGGAGTGCAGGTTCATAGCTCCTTGAAAATGGAGTCGCAGGTAGATAGGATAGTGAAGAAACCGTTTAGTACTCTTTCCTTTATTGGTCAGCGTATTGAGTACAGGAGTTGGGAGGTCATGTTGAGTTGTACAGGACGTTGGTTAGGCCACAGTTGGAATATTGCGTGCAATTCTGGTCTCCTTCCTGTTGGAAAGATGTTGTGAAACTTGAAAGGGTTCAGAAAAGACTTAAAAGGATGTTGCCAGGGTTGGAAGGTTTGAGCTATAGGGAGACATTAAATAGGCTATGACTGTTTTCCCTGGAGCGTCAGAGGCTGAGGGGTGACCTTCCAGAGGTTTATAAAATGATGGGCATGGATTGCATAATTAGACAAAGTCTTTTCCCTGGGGTGGGGAGTCCAGAACTAGAGGGCATAGGTTTAGGGTGAGGGGGTTAAGATATAAAAGGGATCTAAGGACAACCTTTTCACGCAGAGAGTGGAATGTGTATGGGTTGAGCTGCCAGAGGAAGTGGTGGAGACTAGTATAATTGCAACATTTAAAAGGCATCTGGATTGTTATGTGAATAAGAAGGGTTTGGAGGGATATGGGGCAGGTGCTGGCAGGTGGGACTAGATTAGGTTGGGATATCTGCTCAGCATGGTCAAGTTGAATCGAAGGGTCAGTTTCCATGCTGCACATCTCTATTACTCTATGTTCACCTTGTGTTTCAGAATGGTTGACAGACTTGATGGTGAATCCCCCATTCCTTTTCAATGTCCACCTTTAGCTTCATGTCATGATTTTGCATCCACTTCTGTTTGACCACACTTAACTTTCTCACAAGTTTAGCCACGTACAGTGACTTTGTACATCCTTTCATAAGGTGCTCATAATTGATGGCTTACCCAGCTGTGACTTGGCACCTTTATGCCACTTAGCTCTGCTGTGATTCAGCAACTTGCTCATGTGAGATTCTCAGAGGTATAGCTAATGTAAAGCGTTTTTGGCTTCTCGAAGACGTCATTTTATTTCTGTTCTGCCAATATGAATAGTTGAAAATATCAAAACCGGAGTTTCATGTCATCTGAATTTGACTGCTTGCAATCTCATTGTACATAGGTACAATTGAGATGTAGTGGTAGTAAATAGTTGGTAAGATATAATTAGACTTGTTCATCCAAATACCTTGGTTCAGCGTCCGATATGGTCAGAGATTCAATCCGGGAGCCATTCCAGTGCAGAGTATAAGTTGAGGCTGTTATAACGTTTGTTATATGAAATTATAAGTTTGAAGAGCATTAGAAAATTGACTAAAAGGCATCCTATATCATGGAGATACATTTAAACTGGGTTACCTTAATGAAATGTAGTGCCAAGCAGTGATCATCTTAAGCAAAACTTACCACAAGATTGGGGAACTAGAGATGATAGAAAATGTCACCTATCACTTACATCACGAGAACAAATTTTATAAATAACTTTGATGTCCAATCGTTTCTATTTTCGTCTTTATATTGGAAATATGTTTGAGATTGCTTTGAAATTTCTTTTAATATTGTCTTCCTTTTGGCCTTCATTTTTTTTTCTTTCTCTTGATTGCCTGGATTCTGTTTTCCGAAGAAACATTATTGGACTCGAAAGATTAACTCTATTCCTCACTTCACAGATGCTGTTAAGCCTGTTGAATTTCTCCAACGCTGTTTTTATTACGGGTCTCCAGTATCGATAGTACTTTGCAAACACAAGGGTATTGGTGTTTGGAACTCTCTCCCCAAAAAATGCAGTGGATGCTGGATTAGTTGTTAATTTTAAATTAAAGTTTGATTAAGTGAAATGGGCCAAAGACAAGTATCTAGATTTAGGTCACAAAGCAGTCATGATCTCATTGAATGGCAGAACACGACAGCATGGTGGTTCAGTGGTTAGCAGTGCTGCCTCGCAGCGCCAGGGTCCCAGGTTCGATTCCAGCCTTGGGTGACTGTCTGTGTGCACATTCTCCCCGTGTCTGCGTGGGCTTCCTCTGTGTACTCCAGTTTCCTCCCACATTCCAGAGATGTGCAGGTCAGGTGAATTGGCCATGCTAAATTGTCCATGGTTGTTAGGTGCATTAGTCATAGAGGGTTGGGTTACTCTTCTGAGGGTCAGTGTGGACTTGTTGGGCTGAAGGGCCTGTTTCCACACTGTAGGGAATTAATCTAACAGGCTTGAGGAACTGAATGGTCTACTCCTGTTCCTTTGTTCCTAGTAGGTACAGGTCACTTCAGTTATCCAGAAAAAAAGCAGAGGGATAAGATTTAACAGTAAACAAAAATTAGATATCCAAACGTTCTGCTGTATATTGTTTTATATCTTATCACATCCATGGCTGTGTATACTTCTGTCAATAAGATAGCTCCACTGTTGTAACTGCAATCAAAATAATACATCCAAATAGCTTTAATCACCAAAGAATTATTCATTTATGGGACATGGACATCATAGTCAAGGCCAGCACATATTGTCCATCACTATAATTGCCATTGAGAAGGTGATCATGAGCAACCTTCTTGATGTAGGTACACCTAAAGTGCTACAAAGGTACAGTGAAAAGTGCTTTATAGTATCACCATTCTCCTTCACCATCTTAAAACATAGAAAAATAAACCAAAACATAGAATATAATGGCAGAAAAATGAAGCAATGAAGGAACTTTACAGTCCAATTTTACAGTCCTCCTTGGTAAATGCTCTGTCATGGACCATGGGCCTAGTGGCCAGGCATGTGTCTCCTTTGCTGCGCTACTGCTGCTGGCATGAAAGTCGCTACTCTTCAGCACCATCACGGTTTCATAGACGCCCTCACCACTATGCGTCCTCGCTGGCTCTTGTCAGTGCAAATCCCACCATTGTTGCTGGGTATCACACTGGACCAAACTCAATTCCTCTGCTGCCATGAGCCTGCTTTCGGCCCACTCGGCCACGCAGCCACTGCTGGTACTCATGCTGGGCCCAAATTCACCTCCGCTGCCTCCTTAATTTGCATTGGATGCAGATGTCATTGGGAATCCAAACTCACTTCCACCACAGCAGCCACATTTACCTGTGGCCCTTGTTCTTCTATGTGTTTGAAGTCCTAAGTTTGGAATATGCTGTTGAAGAAACACTATAGACGATATATAATGTTATAAATGGTATGTATAAATTACAGGTAATTGAGGAAATAAAGGTCAGGAATGTGAAGAAAGAGTAGGAGAGTGGAGCTAGGAGAACAGTTCAAAAAAACTGATGACCAAAATGGCTTCAATTTGTATTTGTATGATACTATAACTTAAAAGAGCTTTCATATTTGGTTAGTTCATTCTTGGGCAATCTTTATACTGAAACCTACTTTGTATGCAAGTTTATAGTACTTGGAAAAATTGTGCACAACAAGTGAAAACAAACTGTGTTTGCCTATTAATTGTTAAAAGTAACATTTTTCACCTCTGAAGCAATACAGAGCAATGTTATATGTAAGATGTCATTTGCTAACTGATTTTGTGTTTGATGTGGAGCAACTCTGGAGAATAACAATGTCAAATCACTGCTATAGCTTTTGTAAATATATGTATTCACCTTTTTTTTTCTGATACAGGAGTTGATGGGCTGTCGTTGGAAATCTCTAATATTGTTGATATTAGGAGAGAAATAAATCAAGAAATTGTCATGAGGCTGACCACAGATGTCAAAAGCAACAATCAATTCTACACTGATCTGAATGATTTCCAGGTACTTGCACCATTTGAAATATGTGCAAATAGCTTTAAAAACAAGCAACAGTAATGGTTAATCTTAAATGTTACTTAACATTCATAGCTCACTTTCAAGACAGTCATGGTATTTTGATATGGTGGAATCTCATGGCAGTCCTAATTTAAATGTTCACAGCATTCACTCGTTTTGCCTGTAATTAGGATACTGGTGGAGTTTTTGTTATAATTTAATTGAATTGAGTATGTGTATTACCTATGCCAGTTAAGAGATTTCTGGTTGTAATGTTTATAGATTACTGCATAGATGCTTGTCATGAGTATCATTGTTACAGTTTTGTGAATTTTAACAATACCCCCAAGTGCAGCAGTGATAATAAGGGAATAGCAAACTCATTCTTTTTCTTCATCACATAGTAAACATGTCATACATTGATATTATAATCAGTTGGCTATATATGCTTAACTTCGAAATTTGGAAAATCTGATGAGCAGTTTCAGAGAAGCTGATAGAACTACAAATAAGTTGACAACTCTAAAAGTAATATGCAATTGAATAAACAGCCTGAAATATCGATGCATGGTGAATGTGATAGTTTTGATGTGACTGACATGAACATTTTTATTACATTGAATAATGGGGTATCTATTGTTGACAAGACATATGAAAAACATGCAGTGAGAATATAGTGGGTCAGAATCAGAGCCCTAGATTTCCGGGACACAGGAGCAAGAAGTTCATCTCATTATGTCTAATTTGGATCTTTGAAAGAGATAGTTGATTCTAAAGAAGTCATATTGGACTCGAAATATTAACTATCCACACATGCAACAAGACCTTCTGAGTTTCTTCAGCATCTTGTAACGTTGTTTTTATTTTGGACCTCCAGCATCTGCAGTACTTTGCTTTTGTATGTGAATATGTTGTCCTTTCAGATAAACAATTTTCACTGTTGTGTCTTTTGCTATTTGAATTTGACCACCGTTCATTGTCCAATTTCACTACTGAGATATTAAGGCAAGAATGAAGCTAAGCTATGCATATTTTATCTGACTTGATGTTCTTCGAAAGTAGTATAATTATACAGAAGCAAATACGTACTTTTAACCTACAAGCTTTAAAAAAGATAACCAGCCTTAAAACAGCTACTTAATTATTTTTAACATTTTGTCAATTAAAAAGTGATTGAGTAAATTAATTGGTCAATCTTATATTTCTTGCTGGTTCCTAATTATGTAATGAGCCATATGTCGTTATTAAAGGACCTTCAAATTTGCACCTTGTTAGTACAAAATGGCTTTTTCAAACAAAATGGCTCTTTTCCTTGTGAACTTTAGCAAAATATGTTTTTACAAAAAGCTTCTAAGAATACCTAATTAATTAAATCTTAAACTAAAATCTAAACTCAGAATTGCTCACACCAGGAGTGCACTACTTTTGCCAAAAATGTTTAGTTTGCTACTTTCTGGAGTATATTGAGGTTATATTATGATTCTCTATCACAACGATGCCATCCATGATGAAATTCAAAGGTAAGTTCTTTAGGAATCTACTTTTAGATCCATTTAACGAGAAGCTAGATAAACGACTCAAGGAAAAAACATAGAAGAATGTGCTGAGATTATTCAAGGATTTGTTCATGAGGCACAGGTATCACAGTGCTTATGTGTCCTCTGGAGAAAGTGGTCATGAACTGCTGCAGTCCTTGGGATTCAAGGACATAACAGTGCTGTTAGGAAAGTTGGCGGGGGCAAGTTGAGTGAAAAGACCTGTTTTCATAATGTAAACTTCTATGACTCTAAGTATGAGTTTATCCACTTTGGTAGGAGGAATGAAGATGCAGAGTATTTCTTGAATAGTGAAAGATTGGAAAGTGGTAACGTCCAAAAGGATCTGAATGTCTTTGTTCATAAATCACTGAAAACTAGCACACAGATGTAGCAAGCATTTTGGAAGTCAAAGAATATGTTAGTCATCGTTAGAGAGGTTTTGAGTACAGGAGTGAAGAAGTGCTGCCACACTTGTATAGCACAATTGTGAAATTGCACCTGGATTATTATTATGTGCAATTCTGCCCCCTCGCCTAAGGAAGTACAATGGAGTTATACTGGATTGATTGTTAGATTCGTGGAACTGTCATATGAGGGAGATGCAGGAGACTGGCCTGTATTCTCTGGAATTTAGAATAATGAAAGATGGTTTCAGAGAAATTTGGAAATTACTTAAAGGAATAGATAGAGTAGATTCTGGTTTGATTTGTTTAACATTCTCAAGTTTCTGAATCTCGCTTAGAGTTGGTGACATTGACGCAGGATCTCTGAGAGCAGAGGAAAGGTCAACTGGAAATTTAAAGTCCTGGCAATTCCCACATAGGTTGGTGCACCAGGATTTTCATACATCTTCAGTAATATGTATGTTCTATAACAATATAAAGATCTTTTAATAGGTTTTCAACCCAAAATATTATGACCCAAAAATTTCAGTGAAGTAATAGCTGTCAACATTTGAATTAGATTGGTTACGCGGAAGGGAGTCAAGAAGACATGGGAACAGAAAGAGTATATATAAAGTTGCTTGCTTATATAAATGATTTGGAGATGCCGGTGTTGGACTGGGGTGTACAAAGTTAAAAATCACAACACCAGGTTATAGTCCAACAGGTTTAATTAAACCTGTTGGGCTATAACCTGGTGTTGTGTGATTTTTAACTTAATTTGTACTTTCATTTACCTTTTATATAAGCAGAGTTAATACCCTAGTTTTGGCAGATAAAGATGTGTATTGAAGTGGGACGCTGATTAGTGGCCTTGACATCTTCCTGTTTTCCAACAAGCCACCACACAATGCACCACAGACGAACTTCGGAAAACAGAGGAGAACCACCTATACAACGTATTCTAGAAGAATGGATACTCAAAAAATACAGTGCACAGATTCCTCAAGAACAAACCACAACACACAGACCAACACAGCCAGAAACCCTAACCACCTTACCGTACATCAAAGAAGTTTCAGAAATGACAGCCAGACTACTAAGACCCTTCGGAATCCTAGTAGCACACAAACCCACCAACACTCTCAAACAAAAACTAACAAACTTAAAAGACCCAGTATAACCCATGGACAAAACCAACGTCATCTACAAAATTCCATGCAAGGACTGCCACAAACACTACGTAGGACAAACAGGAAGAAACTTAACCACCAGGATACACTAACACCAGCTAGCCACAAAAAACATGACCCTCTCTCCCTCGTAGCCCTACACATGGAAGAAAAAAAACCACCATTTCGACTGGGACAACACATCTATCCTGGGACAGGCTAAGCAAAGACATGCTAGAGAATTCCTAGAGGCCTGCCACTCCAACCACAACGCTATAAACAAACACATAGATCTAGATGCCATCTATCAACCCTCAAAAAACAAACAGGAAATGACATCACCACAAACTCCAGGAACCCCATCCAGGAGAAAGATATAAATAGAAAGCAGGAGATAACAGCTTCACTTCACTTGGAGGTTGCCATTGATGATGTTACCTAGCCAGGTAATGAAACGTCTGGATATCAAACCTACAGCTCAGCAAGCAAACCTACACCCTAAAAATGAATTTTACAAGCTTCTACAAAAATACCAATTACCTAACTTCAAAGTGTTCTTAGATGCCAAATTTATTTGTATCCTTGAGTTCTAAGATGATAATGGGTAAATATACATTTGTAAGTTGAATGGAATAATGTTCAGTGTTTCAAAGATTGCTCTCCAAAATTCTAAATTTCTATTTACAAAATGTGGAATTTAACTTAACACTATAAATCAATGGCCATTGCAAAAAAGAATGTTTACAAAAAAGAATGAGCAGTGTGACAGGCAAATGCCAGTTTATTAGAAATCTTGCATCAAGTATGTGCCCATTACACGCATTCTGTAGGTTTTTTTTCCTTTTTCAGTTACACCTGTTACTTAAATGTCATATCAAGGCAAATTTGCTGGGGTAGTCCAATCCTTCATCCCTAACGGATATCTTTTTCTAAGTGATTGACTCCAAAATCTTAACTTGTCAGTTTCTATTCCCACTTTCCCAACTGTTGTAACAAATTATGGAGAAGCAAGTTAAAGTTAACTGAAGGTAATTGACCGCTCTAAGCTGGACACTGATATGGTGAAGAGGAAATGATAGTCATTGCAATCAGGCTAATTTGAACATTCTGTCTCCCACACTTAATCAACACAGTGTAAATACTTTTAAAATTGCTCAGTTTAATTCCTACCCTGTACTGCTATTTTAACTTAGCTTCTAATTGGATTTTGTGTCAAATCTCAATTAAACTTACAGCAGAAGAAATCACAAGGAAATTCAAAGTGAAAGTATCCCTTATTGATTTGGGAGAATCAGCAGACTGTCTTCCTCTAAAGGATATACTGTTCTTGTTTCTAAAGAATCATCAGAACCTTATTTTTATTTCAGCTGGAACAGGAACTGAATTTTCACTTTGAGAAAGTTGTCACTGATGTAAACATTCAGTCCCTAAATTTCAGTTTTCACTTGAACACAGTTTTCACTGTTGCTATGATAGCTACAAACTTTTGTCCTTGAATTTTTTTCTGCAAAACAATCTCTTCAGGCACTTATTTCTCATAAATTATTCATTTAAAGTATGAAGTGATTTTTTTCAAAAAGTACTTAATACTAACTGAGTTCACCTTATGATTCCAGATCCAGCCAAGGCAGACGTTAAGCAAATTGCCTCTTCAAGCTAATTTTTACCCTCTGACGACAACAGCATATATTCAAGACAATGATGTTCGTTTGACTTTGCACTCAGCTCAGTCTTTGGGAATTGCAAGTCTAAAGAGTGGTATGTTTATTTATAATTCTTTCCTCATCATACAAAATGACTCTCATCACATAGCTGCACTGAATTTCATCTGCCACTTATAACCCTTTCCAACAGTCTACCTAAGTGCTGTTAACTTCATATCTCTCCTCCTACAGTTTAGGATATTTTCACGTTTATGTCATTGGGAATTTTTTAAAAAATCTCTGTTCTGTTTATTTTGTAAGGGAGAACAAGAAAAAGATCAGAATATTTCAGTGGAAAGAAGTAACAGAAAGCTGCAACATAAAGGGACTGGCGGGGGGGGGGGGGGGGCGCGATACTTACGCATGAAGCACTGATAGCTAACACACAGTGCAACAGGTCATCAGGAAGGCTAGTGGAATGTTGGCCCTTATTTCAAGGGGTTTGCAATATAAAAGTAGGGAAGTTCTACTCCGTCTGTGCAAGGTGCTGATGTGTCCACATCTGGAGTACTGTGAGCAGTTTTGGTCCTCTTATTTAAGGAAAGCTGCCATTTCATTGGAGATGGTTCAGAGGTTCACTAGGATGATCCTGGTAGGAACAAAGGCTAAACAGCTTGAACTCAACTCACTGGAATTTAGGAGAATGAGAGGTGATCTACTTGAAACATAAAGGATTTCTAAGGGACTTGATAGGGTTGATGCTGAGAGTTTCATGTAGCAACTCATGGAAGGGTCCAGGACCAGAGGGCAAAGTTTCAGAATAAAGGGACACCAATTTAAGACTGTTGTGAGGAGGAATTTCTTCTGTCAGAGGATTGAGAGTATTTGGAATTCCTTGCCACAGAGAGCAATGAGAAGCGAAGTCCTTCTGTATATTTAAGACTGAGATAGATAGATTTTTGATCTGTAGCGAAATCAAGGGTTATGAGGAAAATGAAGGAAAGTGATATGGGGAATGGCTGATAAGGGATGATCCTATTGATTGGTTGAGCAGCGCAATGGACTGATTAGCTTACTCTTGTTCTTATGGTATGTACCCAAGACTAGGTCACTAATACATATCAAGAAAAATACGTTTCAATGCCAACCCCTGGAGATTCTGACTATAAACACTTGACCTGACATAAAATGGAGCATTACCCCTTTTTATCACTGATGACTCAGCTAACTTTGTATCCTTACAGTTATTGTTCCTTTTGTTCTATGGGCTCTAATTTTGCTGGCAAGCTTGTTACATGGTACTTTTGACAGAAGTGTTTCATAAGTCCATCAACTGGATTAACCTCTGCAGCCCTCCCAGTTATCCTATCAGAAAACTCGAGCAGATCCATTAAACAAGATTTGCCCTTGATAGATCTGCACAGGTTTTCCTTCATTAGTCCAAATCTGTCTGCATAACAGTTTATTTTGTCTCATGGAGTATTTCTGAAAGTTTTTGTATTACCAATGTTCAACTAATTGACCTGTAGGTGATGGAATTATTCTTGCACCTTCTGACCAAGGTTGTAATCCATGAAATCCCATCCCTCTTACACCTGTTTGCACCCCCCCCCTCCCCTCTCCCCCACACAAAAGGTTTCTGCAGATATGGGGCAGGTCCTCTGGATTCAGGGTCTTTCTACCATTTTAAATGTGCCCCAGACCCTTGCTTCCAAGGATGGGGGGGTTGTGATGCAAGCAAGTGAGTTCAAGTGGAAACCAAGTTGATCAGGTTGAGAGGGGTGATAAGGAGGAATCTAAAACTACCAAAAAGAGGTCATGAGAATAAAATGGTTGTCAAAATAAAAGGCAATGAAAAATCTATGCATGTAAATAGCGAATGGGTACTATAAGGTAGAGGGTGTCCTATTAGGAAAAAGAATGTGATGCATACTTAGAGGTGCAAGTCAGGACTAGAATGGTTAGTGAGTTTTTTGCATTGTTGTTTACTAAGTAAGATGTACTGTACATCCACTATCACCAATATTTTATCAAGGAACAATGTGAAGATTGAGGAGGAGGAGGTACTGAAAAGGCTGACTATGCATAGAGTAGTTAAATCACCTGGTCTTTGTGAAGAAGTAAAAGAGAGTGTTGATGCAAAGAATACACTGGATGCTATCTGTTTGGATTTTAAGAAAGAATTTCACAAAGTAGCTCATAAAAGGCAGGAATCATGGCTTCGTGAATAGAAAAGCAATTGAAAAAAAAATTAAAAAGGAGGGCATCATGACAAATGATTCTTTTTTTTGTCTAGCTGATGTACAGTAGACACCGGCACTTCCCAAGTCAGTGTTAGGAGTACTGCTGTTTTTGCTATTTCTGAATTACTTGGATGCTCATGGGTGTGCAGGAACAGAGGGACCTAGGAGATTATGTGTATTGATCTTTGAAGGTGGCAGAACATATTGAGAGAGCGGTTGGCAAAGCAAATGAAATATTGGGCTTCATAAATAGAGTACAAGATCAGGGAAGTTATGTTCAACCTAAATTAAACTCTAGTTAGGGCCCAAATACCATATTGTGCCCAACTTTGGTTACTACATTTTAGGAAAGATGCAAAGGCCCTTGTGAAGTTTCACAGGACATGTACCAGAATGGTTTTAGGGATGGATGTTTTTGTTACAAGGTTAGATTAGAAATGGTGAGGGTGAGCTCCTTGGAATAAAAGAGATTGATAGAGCATTTGTTCGAGATATTCAAGGTTATGAAAAGCTAAGATAAGGTGGAAATATTAACTATTGTTTGGATTTTTAAATAACTCATTCAGGGTATTGGGATACACTGGCTGGGCCAGCATTTATTGTCCATGCTAATTGCCTTTGAGTAGTTAGAAATAAGTTGCCACTTAATGTAGATACATCCACAGTACTGATAGGGACAGAAGTCCATGATTTTGATTTTGCAACACTGAAGGTATTATGTGTCCACGTCAGGATCGTATGTGGCTTAGAGGGAACTAGAAGGTATGATGTTCCTATATATCTGTTACCCTTGCCATTCTAGAAGGGAATGGTTGTAGGTTTGGAAGAGGTCTGTCGAGGTTGATTGTTAAACATATTCAAGGATGAGTTAGCATCAAGTCATAGAGACCTACAGAACAGAAACAGTGGCCTTTCAGCCCATCATGCCTGCACTGATCAAAACAACAATTAACTATTCTGATTCCATTTACTAGCACTTGTCCCATGGCCTTGTATGCCTTGACATTGCAAGTGCACATCTAAATACTTATTAAATGTTATGAGGGTTTCTGTCTCTACCATCCTTGCAGGCACCTGTGGCTAAAAGGTTTTTCTTCACATCCCCTCTAAACCTTCAGCGCCTTCCTTAAATTTATGGCCCCTGGTCATTTATTCCTTCATCAAGGGGAAACATTCTTTCTTGTCAACCATATCTATACCCCTCATAATTTCATACATCTCAATCATGCCATCTCTCAATCTCTTCTACTATAAGGAAAACAACGAAGTCTGTGCAATCTCTCTTCACAACTAAAGCTGTCCAGCCCGGGCACCATCCTGGTAAATCTCCTTTGCACCCTCTCAAGGACTATCACATCTCTCCTATAATGTGGATTTTAGAATTGCCAGCAGTATTCCAGCTGTGGCCTAACCAACATTTTATATTTGCCTTTATTAGTCGAGGTATATAGTTTATAATGTGCCACCTTAACCATTTTATCCATCTGTCCTGATACCTTAAGGAGTCAGTGTACATGCACATCATGGTCTCTATGATCTTTTGGTGCCTGCTAGGGTTCAACCATTCATCATGTATTCCCTTATCTTGTTTGTCCTGTTCACTTCACATTTACCAATTGAATTCTGATTGCCACTGCTTAGCCCATCTGACCAGCTCATCTGTCTTTTCCTGTAGTCTAAAGTAATCCTCATTATTTACCACTCCAAAATTTTAAATTGTCTACAAACTTACTGATCAACTCTCCGATAAATTACAAACAGCAATGGTCCCAACACTGATTTCTGTGTGACCCCACTGGGCACAGACTTCCAGTCAGAAAAGCACCCCTCAACTATCACCCTACACTTCCTGCTACTCAACCAATTGTGAATCCAATTAGCCAAATCTAGTTGATCCCATGGGCTTTCACATTTGCGATCAGTCTCCCATGCACATCTTATCAAAAGTCTTGCTGAAGTCCATGTAGACTACATCAAAAGCAATTACCTCATCTACACATCTGGTCATCAATTTGAAATGTTCAATCATATTGGTCAGACATGACCTACCCTTAACAAAACCCATGCTGCCAGTTCTTATTTAATCTCTGCCTCTCCAAGTGCAAATTAATTCTACCCCTCAAAATTGCTTCCATGTTTCTCTACCACTGACGTTAGACTGACCAATAGTTTCCTGGTTTATCCCTTGCTTCCTTTGAATAGCAGTGCCACATTGATTGTCCTCCAGTTCTCTGGCATCTCTCCTGTAGCCTGAGAAAATGAAAATTTTTGCAAGCATCACTGCTATTTACTCCCTTGTTTTACTCAACAACCTAGGATACATTTCATTTGGCTGTGAAGCGTTATCAACTTTTAAGCCTATCAGACCTCATCTCTGTCCATGTTAGTTTCTTTTGTCACATCGCAGATCTCTTCAGGATTTCTATACCCATATCTTTAATCTCACTAGTGAGCATATAACCCAAAATATTCATTTAGAATCCTTCACACATCCTCTGGCTCCATGTACAAATTCCATTGTGATCCTTAATGTGCCCTACTTTTTGCCTCATTATCCTTTTACCCTTAATGTACCTGTAAAATTATTTAGGATTTTCCTTTTTTATAACCTGCCAGTATCCTTTCTTATTTCCTTTTAGCTTTCCTAATCTCCCTTTTAAATTACCTCCAGCACATGCTATACTTCTCCAGGCCTTCTGTTGTTTTAAGCCCTTGGTATCTGCCATAAGCCTCCCTTTTTCTCTTAATCCAATACTATTTTTCCTTTGATATCTCGGATGAGTGGGATTTGATGGCTCCACTCTTTTTCTTTATTGAAATATGTTTGCCCTGTACACGCTGTGTGACCTGCTTGAATGCATCCCAGTGTTCTGAGACAGTTTTTCTGCTCCCACTGTGGCTGAGAGTCCAGAGACAGTAGGTCCCTGTTAGGATGAAAGACAAGGCTGGTAGGTGTAGGGAATGCTGGATGACTAGAGATATTGAGGTTTTGGTCAAGAAAAAGAAGGAAGCAAATGGCAGGTATAGCCAGAAGAGATTGAGTGTATCCTTAGAAGAGTATAAAGGCTGTAGGAATATAGACTTAAGAGGGAAATCAGGAGGGCAAAAAGGGGACATGAGATAGCCTTGGCAAATAGGGTTAAGGAGAATCCAAAGGGATAGTTACTCTTATAAAAATGTACAAGGGAGAGAATAGGGCCTGTTGAAGAACTGCAAGGCCACCTATGTGTGGAACTGCAGGACATGAGGGAGATACTCAACAAGTAATTTGCACCAGTGTTTACTGTTTGAGATGGATATGTAGGATATAGAACATGGGAAAATAAATAGCAACATCTTGAAAAATGTCCATATTACAGAAGGGAAAATGCTAGACGTCCTAAAATGCATAAAGGTGGATAAATACCCAGGACTTGATCAAGTGTACCTTAGAACTCTATGGGAATCTAGGGAGGTGATTGCTAGACCCCTTGCTGAGATTTTGTATCATCGATAGCCACAGGTGAGGTTCCAGAAGACTGGACGTTGGCTAACGTGATGCCACTATTTAGGACAGGTGATACTGGAAAGCCAGGGAACTAAAGACCAGTGAGCCTGACATTGGCAAGTTGTTGGAGGGAATCCCGAAGGACAGGATTTGCATGTATTTGGAAAGGCAAGGACTGATTAGGGATCATCAACATGGCTTTTGCATGGGAAATAGTGTCTCATTAACTTGAGTTTTTTTTGAAGAAGTAACGAAGAGGATTGATGAATGCAGATTGGTGGATACGATCTATATGGATCTCAGTGAGGCATTCCACAAGGTTCCTCATGGTGGCAAGGTTAGATTACGTGGAATATAGGGAGAACTAGCCGTTTGCATACAGAACTGGCTTGAAGGTAGGAGACAGAGGGTGGGTGGTGGAGGATTGCTTTTCAGACTGGAAGTCTGTGACCACAAAGATTGGTGCTGGGTCCAGAGCTTTTTGTCATTTATATAAATGATTTGAATGTGAACTTAGGAGGTATAGTTAATAATTTTGCAGATGACACCAAAATTGGAGACATAAAGGACAACAAAGAAGGTTACCTCAGAGTACAACAGGATCTTGATCTGATGGGCCAATGGGCTGAGGAATGGCAGATAAAGTTTAATTTAGATAAATGCGAGGTACTGTATTTTGAAAAGGCAAATCATGGCATGCCTTATACATTTAATAGTAAAGTCCTGGGGAGTGTTGCTGAACAAAAAGACCTCTGAGTGCATGTTCATAGTTCCTTGAAATTAGAGTCACAGGTAAATAGAATAGTGAAGTAGGCGCTTGTTATGCTTGCCTTTATTGGCCAGTGCATTGAGTATAGGAGTTGGGGGGTCATGGTGTGAATGTCCAGTGTATTGGTTAGGCCGGTTTTGGAATACTGTGTGCAATTCTGGTCTTCCTACTCAAGGAAGTATGTTTAAGAAAGGATTCAGAAAAGATTTACAAGATGTTGCCAGGGTTGGAGGTTTTGAGCAATAGGGACAGACTGAATAGACTGGGGTTATTTTCCCTGGAGCGTCAGAGGTTGAGGGATGACCTTATAGAGGTTTATAAAATCGAGGGGCATGGGTAGGGTAAATAGACAAGGTCTTTTCCCTGTGGTGGTGGAGTCCAAAACCAGAGGTCAGATTTAAGCTGAGAAGGGGAAGATTTAAAAAGGACCTAAGGGGCAACTTGTGCAAGCAGGGAATGGTCTATGTATGGAATGAGCTACCAGAGGAAGTGGTGGATGCTGGTACAATTATAACATTTAAGAGGCATTTGGCTGGGTATATGAATAGGAAAGACTTGTGAGGGATATGGGCAAAATGCTAAATGGGGCTAGTTCAATTTAGGATATGTGGTTGGCATGGATGAGTTGGACTGTAGAATCAGTTTCAGTGCTGTGCATCTCTATGACTCTAAATCATATTTGATCTTATTAAAATCAGCCAACTCTCAGTTGAGAACTTTGATTTCCTTTTCCATAACAGTTTTGAATCTATTGGGATCACTGTCTGCAAAACACCTCTCCCACTGATACTTGCCCCGCCTTGTTTCTTAAAATGAAGTGCAGGACCACCCCTGTCTTGTATGGCCTTCTTTGTACTGGCTTAAAATAAGCATTCCTGGATGCATTTTAAGAATTGAGCTCCCTCGAAGCCTTTAACATAATGTCTATCACAGTTAATGTTGGAGAAATTGAAGTCCCATCATATCACTCCATACTTACACTTCCCTGAAATCTGCTCTTCTATTTCTCTTAGACTGTTAGGTAACCTGTGGTATGTCCCCAGCAATGTGATTGCTCCATTTTGGTTTATAAGTTCTACCTTTATGGCTTCATTTGAGGGGTCTTCTAAAATGTCATGTCTCCTTATTGATGTAACTGATCCTGATTATAAGTTGCAATAGTTCCCTGTCATTTGCTAACTTCCCTATTTCACCTGTAGACCCTGTAATCTGGAATATTGAGCCACCAATTCTGCCCCCCTCTTAATCATGTCTCAGTGACAGCAATGATATCATAGCCCATGTTTTAATTTGTGCCCTTAATTTGTCTGCCTTGTTTGTCATATTTCTTGCATTAATGTAAATATCATCTGACTTTGTCATACCCCTTATGCCTTAAGTGGTCTATAATGTCTATGCCTTCCTGACTGACTTGTTTTTACTTCTCGTCTTGGCAATTCATGTTCCCCTGTTGAGCATTGTCTGGAACCCACCCAGCTGCTAAGTTAGTTTAAACCCTCCCCAACAACACTGGCAAATATACCCGTAAGATTGCTGGTCCTATTCCAGCTCAGGTGCAACCCATCTGCCTTGTACAGGTCCAACCATCCTGAAAAACAGATCCAATGTCCCAGAAATCTAAAGCCCTGCCTTCCTGCACCATCATCGAGGAGAAAGTGAGGACTGCAGATGCAGACTGAAGAAGGGCTCATGCCCGAAACGTTGATTCTCCTGCTCCTTGGATGCTGCCTGACCTGCGCTTTTCCAGCAACACATTTTCAGCTTCCTGCACCATCTGTCTGACCATGCATTCATCTGGATTAACCTCCTATTCTCACTTGCAGAAGGCACTGGAAGTAATTCAAGGATGACTATCTTTTGGGTCATGTTCTTTAATCTACTTCCTAGCTCCCTAAATTCTGCTTTGAAGACCCTTTTCCTATCTATGTCATTGGTGACAATATGCCATGCTGTTTTCCCTCCTCTTCAGGATGCCATGCAGCCATCCAGTTACATCCTTGACCCTGGCAGTAGGAAAGCAGCATGCCATCCTGGAATTTCAGGCCACAGAAATTCCTGTTATTCCCCTTATAATTGAATCCCATGAAGGGCTTTTGCCCGAAACGTTGATTTCGCTGCTCGTTGGATGCTGCCTGAACTGCTGTGCTCTTCCAGCACCACTAATCCAGTATTATAGACCATTATAGTCCTGCCAGTCTCCAAGGGCCGAATGGCCTACATCTATGTGCATGTATGCCGATCACTTACAGGTAGAATAGGTAGCTCAAGTGATTAGGGAGACATATTAGCTGAGGTTTAGAGTTTAAATGCAGGGAGGTTCTATTGGAACTAGACAAGACTTTGGTTAGGCCACAGCTAAACTAGTTTGAAGTTCCAGAATCCATATTATAGGAGCAATGTGATACCTGGAGAAGATGTAGAGGCTGGAGAATTTTTGTTATAAAGGGAATTGGATAGACTGAGGTTATTTTCCTTGGAGCAGCGGAGACTAAGGAGGGGGGGGGGGATATGATTAAGATGTGTAAAATTATAAGGGGCGTAGACAGGGTTAAACAGGAGTGAACATTTCTGTGGTGGAGGTGTCAGTATCCAGAGGGAATAGATAAGGGGCAGGATATTCGGGGAGATGTGAGGAAAATGTTTTTCACTTAGAAGGTGTTGAGAATCAAGAACTCAATGCTTGTAAGGGTGGTAGAGGCATTAACCTTTATAACATATAAGAAGTATTTAAATGTGTACTTGTGATGCCAAGTCATACAAGGGTATTGGCCAAGTGCTGGAAAATAGGATTCGAATGCTTAGGTGGTTGTTTTTGACTGGCATAGACTTGATAGGCTAAAGGACCTTTTTCTGTGCTGCAGACCTCTGAATTTATGACTAGACCTGGTTATTTCATATGTTGACCATGACATTCTCTTACTACATTGAGAATAGCCAATATATAGGTATCTATGTGCATCCTTGCATGTGTCTGTTGGAATAGGGTTTCTATTCTTTAAAGGAAGAGGGAGGTGTTGTATCATTGCATAGAGACCAGACCAGACAAGCATCATACCTTTAAGACAGATGAAATTATTTGAAATGTTGCAGTATAAAGCTACCCCTCCTCACCTTCATTGTCAGGTGTAACAGTAGGAGCAGCACTAAAGGTAGTAATTGTCATCACCTGATTGCAATTACTTTATCTTTGCTCTGTGTAGTCAGTAAGCACAGAACCCAGTAAAACTGTAAATTAGTAAATTGAAATTTGTATTTGTTATGGTAGTGCAAGTAGTTACATACTTGACCCTGGCAGTGGGAAGACAGTATGCCATCCTGGAATTTCAGGCCACAGGCATTCCTGTCTGTTCCCCTTATAATTGAATCCCCTACCACTGTAGTCCTGCCATTCTCCTGCCAGTCTCCAAGGGCCAAATGGCCTACATCTGTGTGCGTGTATACTGATCACTTACAATAGTAGAATAGGTCGTTTGTGATTAGGAAGACATATTAGCTGAGGTTTAGAGTTTAAAAGCAGGGAGATTCTGTTGGAACTGGATAAAACTTTGGTTCAGCCACAGCTAAACTAGTGTGAAATTCAAGCTTCAAGATGTCTGTGTAAATAAGAACCAAGTCTTTGTGGTTAATAAGGGCTAAGATGTAAGGAATACTCATACCATATCAAGCTGCCAGTGGTGTTTTACCCAAAAACTACATCAGTTGCCTAGAAATGGTGAACCTAGGCCACACAGAGACAAAGGGTAGTTAGTCAGTGTAACTGCGCATGTTAGAAAGTAGAGGCATATCAAACTCTTTCGCGAGACATCTTACAAGACTGCTGGGAATTGAATTTAGGGAACTAATGTTTTTACTCAGAAATGAATGTTATTATGAGGTTAATTTGCAGTTTATTTTTAATGTGTTGGAGAGACAGTAGCCGAACAAGAAGCACTGTGAACACACAGAAAATCACTGGAAGAAAATCAGCTGTCACTGTGCCAGCTTTAGTCAGAAACCTTGCTTTGGAGACAGTGGTGAATTTTCACTGGGATTTTGATGTTTGTGAGATTATTGCTATGATATAAGGAATACCGAGAATTTGAATTTGTAATGAAATCTTTCCAATTGTCTTGTTTACAATACAGGTCAGTTTCTTGCATTTTGTCAGTGCGATTTGGCTGTAATGTGATTGGTGAATTGAGGAATGATTTTTTAAAATGCAAAATCCTATTGGCTATTATGCAATTCAATCCCCAGTTACCTTAAGTCCACTCTGAGTGTTTACTTCAAGTCAAGCAAAAGAGGTCGGATGACTGGGCAAATTTTGACTGACCTTATTGTTGATGTTTTTTGAGGATGTTTTTAGAAATTATTGTAGGAGTGAAGATTTGGATTTCAAGATTCTCCTCATTGTGGACAATGCTCCAAGCCAGCCTCCCACCATTGGTGAGCTTTCTGAAAACACCAAAATGCTATTTCGACCTTCAAACAACAGACTCTTTCATTCAACCCACTGACTAGCAATAGTAGCTTTTAAAGCTTATTATTTAAGGCGTATGTTTGGGAAGCTGATTGCAGCTACTGAGGGGGATACTGAGGACAGTGTTCTTCAATATTGGAAGAGTTTTAACATTAAGAATGCTATTGCTATCATTGTCTAGGCCTGAGGTGATGTCAGTAAGCACTGCTTGCATGCAGTTTGATGGAAGCTTCCACCAAATTTTCTTCATGATTTTAAAGGCATTGAACTGTCAGAGGAGCTTCCAGCAATGAAAGAACGTTGTGTCACTCTTGCAAAGCAAGTTGGATTTGAAGAAGTGGAAACTGATCTACAGCAACTTGTTGCTACATGGGAAGTTAAAACTCTAGGTGAAGATGAAGTAGTTCAGGATGCAGCACCACGAAAACTTTCCACTTCTATCTTAGGGGTAGTTGAGAAGCAATTGCGGCTATTGGAAAGCAATGACTACAATACAGAGTGCAGCAGGATAGCAGTTCATGGCATAAAGTCTTATCTGGCAGCTTATGAGCAGCTTCTTCATGAAAGGAGAAGGATGGCAAAGCAGCAAAAACTAGATGTGTATTTTAAGCCAACCCCCAAGGAACAGTCTGAGGACAATCCCATGGCCATCCACTTCTGGACTAAATATTTTCTTTTGTTGTAACTCTGTACCCAGAACTGCACCTGAAATTAATGATGATGCTAATGATAACCCTCAACCCCTGTCTTATTACAGTACTATAATTCAGCAAACTCAGAAACCACTTAAAATGTTAAATTTATTGTATTATTTCATGAAAATATATGATTTTAACATTTACTTAGACTGTGCTATCGTTTGTGTTAGACTAACTATTTTTCCTGATATTTTTGGTGGTTCGCCCCAACCCTGTTTTCCTCATAGGCCCTATTATTTCTATTGTGTGATTTCCTATAACACGAGGTCACATATGAATGCAACTTCTGCATTATATCAGAACAGGCTGTAATGATTTCATTATTGAATAAATGATTTTCACTTTATATTAAAGTATATTAGAAGACTATTGTGAATGCAGTAATTGGCCTCCACAGTTTAAGTAACAGAAAATAAGTTAATTGCTGAACTATGGGTTTGAAACTTGCAAGGCTTAAATGAACTGCTGCAGTGCAAGAAATAGCAACTGTTAAGTTTTTTATATTTAAAAGTGAATGATAGGGCCAATGTAGAACAGACATTTGTAAGATGTACACAAATATTTTTTGTCATGTCCTAAAAGATCCCTGTAACAACTTCTGAACATGGATCTGGTGCTGAATTAGGAATTCAATATTTCATGGGTGCAAACAGAAGGAAACGTGTGATGGGCCATTTTTCACTCACTTAGGTGAAGTTACCACAAATGGATGGTGCACTTTACATTGGCCACGCCCAATGAAGTAATGTTGAAATAATTTATTTAGAATTCTGGGACATTTTCCATAGCATTGCTCAGTGAATAAAACAAAATGCAATTTTACGAACAAAACTGCTTGGCTGCTAGGTTTTGACAACACAGGGGAGATGTTTTGCTGTAGTGTTTCTGTGCAGGAATAAGCTATCTATTTGATGGATTGGAGAATGAACCTTAAATATGGTAGAAGTGGGTGCTGGAATGTGAGATTCAGTTTATTGATGGATTCCTAATTGGGAGAACTGTTTCAAACCATTCCTAGATTGCCAGGCGCCAGCAGTTAGAATGTAATGAAAACTTGCATACTGGCCTCTGGTCCAGAGCCTGTTGGTTGCAACTTTATCAAACAGGAAAGCCATCTTCTATGATATGTTTGTCTGTTCAACATATCATTTTTGTGGTTGGGGGAGAATAGAGTCGGGGTTGAGGTTGACTCAGCACGTTTTCATTCAGACAGATGTAAATATTGTGAATGTATAGTGCTATCTGCATTGTAGCTATTACTTCAATAATCCACTTGGAAAAATTTGCAGAGTTAGTGATTAAAGAATTCAGTATACACAGTTCATTAAATTCCATCTTTTATGCCAACTTTCACATTTTATTTAACACAATTTGAGCAAAGTAATTAATATGTTTTAGCCTCTTGATGTCCAAAGAGTTATTAAATACATTAGTTTTATTAGAATCCATCATAAGATTACAACTAATGGTAAGTTAAAACATGCAATTTACTTAACAGGCCAGCTGGAGGTTATATTGGATCGCAGACTAATGCAAGATGATAACCGTGGTCTTGGCCAAGGACTCAAGGACAATAAAATCACAGCCAATTTGTTCAGAGTTTTGTTGGAGAAACGAGTTGGAGTAGATGTGGTAAGACTAACTATGTAATGCCAGTATTTATTTTCTAAGTAAGACAAGCTCAGAACTAAATATTGTCGGTAAAATCTTTTTATTTAGAAGCAGTTAGAAATAAGAGAATTAGATACTGCAACTTGCGTTTAAATTGTCAAATTTCATGAATGTTATGGTTGTACATCTTATAATGGGTAAATTACAGGAGGGATTGAAGGAGAAGCCAATTCAGCAAGCCAACATAGAAATTGAGTTGGAAAAAAATGGTAGTTGTACATGCTCAAAGCTCCGAGGACCACATGGAAGAGAATAAGTGATCGTGCAATCTTTTTCACCTCACAATATTATTCATTTTTTCGAATCATACCTTTTAATACAGAGGGGAGTCAGAAGTTTGCTTGAAAGAATTCAGACAGTAAATTGAGAGAGGTAGGCATAGATTTCTATCTATTTTTAGGTCTCTGAGAAGGCTGGCATTTATTGTCCAGTCCCCAATTTGCCCTTGAAACGATGGAAGTGAGCCACTTTTTTTCAACCCATGTAACCCATGTGCTTCAGGTAATGGTAAGGAGGGCACAAAGGAACAATAATATAGTCCCCAAGTTGGAATGGTGTATACCTTGGGGTGTTATTTGCCGTTGGTTACATTCCATTGCACCTGCTGTCCTGTTGAGCTTCAGCAAGGGAAGAAATCAGCACAGTTTAAAAATAAAGGCTGTCCACTTTCAGGTGAAACTGTGAAGGAATTATTTTCCCTTAGAAGTTTGTGAATGTTTGGAACTCTCTTCCTCAGAATTGTGGAGCTGAAGTCATTGAATACTTTCAAGGCAGAGATAGATATATTCTTGGCTAACAAGAGAGTCCGTGATTATCAAGAGTAGACAGGGATGTCTACTCAGGCATGTATGGAGTTGAGACCACAATTCGATCAGAGTGATACATGGAAATGATCAGAGAGAGTTTCATACAATCAACATGGTGGAGTAGCAAGATCACATGAGGTGTCAAGGTGAATGAGGTGGCAATGAATATGGATAGGGAGTTTGGCAAAAAGAGATTAAAGCAAGATAAAACGGTTTTGAACTGTAGAGAGAGAGAGAGCATAATGAATTGTGATGGAGTTTTGAATCACTGAGGATAAGCAATTATTTGGTGCAGAGCTAAAGAATAAAAGAAGTGAAGATATTATTTTGAAAATACTATTATGGTATTCGGTTATTTATGGCAGAAGATGAAGATTTGAAATGTGAGATGAGAGGAATGAAACATAATAAAAAGTGTAAACAAAAAAGTTCCAGAAAAAGTAGGGACAGGCGAAGATATCATTTGGTAATGAGTGCCATATTGCCACTGCAACAGACTGGGAGGTGAGAGTTGAGGAACGTATAGCCAGGTGGGAATGCTACTTTTGGGGGAAGTTGTCATTACTCCTCAGGCAGATTTCCATCAAGGTCATGCAGTTATCCATGTGTAAAAGGTGTATATTTTTAATATCTTCAATTAAATGTATTGAAGAAATCTTTACATATGGTGAAAGCCTTGTGCTTAATGTGCCTATTACTAGGCTACATTTAGATGAAAATATGAATTAGTATAATTCGGTCAATCGGTTCCACTCATTACATCAATCTCAGTTCCTTTCATGAAATTTGAAAGAATAAGGTTATATTTTGAAAAATAATTTAGGATGCTATTTGGCTATTTCATGATTTAATTTGAAAAGCATTTCCTTTTTTCTTGTATTGACTCTAAATTTAGTTACCTATTTTGCCATTAACACAATAAATCATTTTCTTGAAATACCTCACACAACAGTGCTACAAATAAGAAAATGTAACCCAAACTAAGTAGCAGAATAGTGCAGGATTCTTAATTTACTTGGATATATGTAAAAATTGCAGGTTTCTGCTATGGTAAAGCAACCCTTTTTGATAGTAGCTACAGTTTATTTACTCTTGAATTTCTGAGGAGCTCTCCTGATTCCCTGAGTACCTTTGCAGCAGATGCATGGAACATCTTTAAAAATTGTATAAATAGATTTTTAGATATTTGCACAGCTTCGCTTCTTTTCAATTCATTCATGGGATATGAGTGTAACTGGCATAGCCAGTTTTTATTTAATTTGTTTTTGTTCACGATATGGGGGCATAAATGGATAGACCAGCATTTATTGTCCATCCCTAATTATTCTTTAGTCAGTTGCCAGGACATTTCAGAGAGCAGTTAAGAGTCAGCCACATTATTGTGGGTTTGGAATCATGTGTAGGCCAGATCAGGTAAGGGTGGCAAATTTCCTTCCCTAAAGAGAAATTGAAGATTCTTCATTCTTAAGATACCCTCAATCCCTCTACCAATAAAAGCTAATATGCCTTCTTAACAACCCTATCAACCTGGGTGGCAACTTTCAAGGATCTATGTACCTGGACACCGAGATCTCTCTGCTCATCTACACTAGCAAAAATCTTACCATTAGCCAGCTACTCTGCATTCCTATTACTCCTTTCAAAGTGAATCACCTCACATTTTTCCGCATTAAACTCCATTTGCCAACTCTCAGCCCAGCTCTGTAGCTTATCTATGTCTCTCTGTAACCTACAACATTCTTCATCACTAACTAAAACTCTACCGGCCTTAGTGTCATCCGCAAATTTACTAACCCATCCTTCTATGCCCTCATCCAGGTCATTTATATAAATAACAAACAACAGCGGACCAAACAGATCCTTGCAGGACCCCACTAGTAACTGAACTCAAAGATGAATATTTGCCATGAATCACCACCCTCTGTCATCTTTCTGCTAGCCAATTTCTGATTCCAAACCACTAAATCACCCTCAATCAAATGTCTCCGTATTTGCTGTTAAGTCTTTCATCTTTTAGAATGGGTAGCAGGTTTCAGTTCATTAATATGTAAACTTCAGAACTTCTTTTAAGTCACATTTCGAGATAACTTAAGGTTTTATTAAAAAGAAAGTGATACCACAGCTCAGACAATGCATTAAAGGTGTGAGGTTAGAGTCTATCTGTATCCCAATCTTGAGTCAGACTGGTTCTATTTCTAAAGTGGAGTTTACAAAATTGTTACATGGATTGATTGTCTGCATTGACTGAGCATTTTTTGAGCAAAATAGAATGCATCAGCAAATGTAATCCTGCAAATACAAATTCACCCCATAGACTAATATGTATGTGTGCATGCATGAGGTAGAGGGTGCACGTGAGAGTGTGTGTTTGCATGTGCAAGCTTGGTAAAGTGTGTGTGTGAGTGTGATGGAGTATAAGCCTATGAGAGTCTGGGAACTGCATGTGTGTGCGCGAGAGAGAGCGTCTATATGAGAGAAGGTCTGTGTGAATGTGTGAGTATGTAAGAGTATGTGTGTGTGAGGCAGTGTATAGTGTAGTGGGGTCACCTGTAGTGTGACATGAACCCAGAGTCCCAGGTGAGGTCATACTCATGGGATTCGAACTTGGCTATCAGCCTTTGCTTGGCCACTTTACATTGTTGCCTATCCTGAGGTCGTATGTCCCTGACCACTGGAGTATCCCTGACTGGGAGGGAATGCCCCTGTCTGGTGATTGTTGTGCGGTGTCCATTCATCTATTGTCATAGTGTCTCAGGCCGTCAATCCATGTAATATTTTGTAAATTCCACTTTGGAAGTAGATCCAGTCTGACTCAAGATTGGGATACAAACAGACTCTAACCTCACATCTTCAATGCATTGTCTAGGCTGAAATATCACTCTTGTATAAAACCTTAAGTTATCTCGAGAATTTGACTTAAAAGAATTCAGGGACTTACTTATTAATGAACGAAAACCTGCAATCCATTCGAAAAGATGAAAGACTTAACAACAATCTAGGTTTGTTCAATATATCATTTCAGTTACATGACACTGTAATCTTTTGCTATAAATTCTGTGTCTCATAGTCCTGATCCATAACTACCTGATGAAGGAACATTGATCCGAAAGCTAGTGCTTCCAAATAAACCTGTTGAACATTAACCTGGTGTTGTGTGATTTTTAACTTTGTCCACCCCAGTCCAATATCAGCTCCTCCACATCATGGCTACCTTCAAACTCCCAAGTAAATGTTCCATGCATATATGTAAGTACAGTGATATTCCTTTTCTTGCTTGTTGAGATTGTGGCTCATATATGGTGTTCATTTTTTCATATGATGCATTTATTTTCTTTTAAGCATGATGAAAGTAATAAGGCAGTGAATTATCGTTCGTTGTTGAGCCACAAAGTATGTTCCTACTTGAATCATCCAATATTTCCAATGGTTGTGAATCTGAATGTTGATGGAGTTCCTCCACTACTGAAACTATACAGTCCTCTTACATTATCCATGCCATGTGATATGAGCATACTTAACCTAAGAACTATAGAAGGAAAGGTAAGTCTGATATTTTTTGTATCCTTAATATGATAATATTTGAATGATAAATCATATTATATTTTTTGTTTTCTCGAGTGCATCATTAGAAATTGCAGCAACAACAAGGCTTGTGCCATATAGGATATTTATAATAGGAAAATGTGAACGTCATAGAGATGTACAGCATGGAAACAGACCCTTCGGTCCAACCCGTCCATCCTGACCAGATATCCCAACCCAATCTAGTCCCACCTGCCAGCACCCGGGCCCATATCCCTCCAAACCCTTCCTATTCATATACACATCCAAATGCCTCTTAAATGCTGCAATTGTACCAGTCTCCACCACATCCTCTGGCAGCTCATTCCATACACGTACTACCCTCTGCGTGAAAAGGTTGCCCCTTAGGTCTCTTTTATATCTTTCCCCTCTCACCCTAAACCTATGCCCTCTAGTTCTGGACTCCCCAACCACAGGGAAAAGACGTTGTCTATTTATCCTATCCATGCCCCTCATAATTTTGTAAACTTCTATAAGGTCACCCCTCAGCCTCCGACGCTCCAGGGAAAACAGCCCCAGCCTGTTCAGCCTCTCCCTGTAGCTCAGATCCTCCAACCCTGAAAACATCCTTGTAAATCTTTTCTGAACCCTTTCAAGTTTCACAACATTTTTCCAATAAGTGTTGCTTGATCATACAACACTTTATTGTTGCTGAAAAGAATTATAGTCTGAACCCTGAGAAATTATCTCAAGTCGGAGAAGAAGCACTTAGATATTGGTATTACTGAAATGGGTCAAAACATGAATATTGCTAAAACATTGCCAAAGCTTTTGATATTGCTGTCATCAAGACAAACAGAAAATTGCAAATTTCAATTGATATTGGTTGGCAAGTCAACTTTAAACATTGCCATGGAGAAAGTAGTGGGAAATTATGGGGTCCCCAAACTTCTGGGAAATTCAGAAAATGTGCAAGGTTTGAACATATTTCTTTGCAAAGAACAGGTCGCTGTATCTGAATGTATGTCACTTCTAGCAAGCGTAAATGAACCACATAATGGTCTCTGCTGATTTTTAAAATGATTGTGAGTTGTGCTTTAAGTACACTTAGGATTGTCAAGTGCTGTCCAATCACAGAATTACATCTAACAGTAGATGTTTTGGATTTTGCAAGCATGGGTTTGTTGAGTACTGTCTATACTCTGCCTATTACAAAGAACTGAAAGAATATGTGTTTCATTCAAGTAGCCAATTATTGGGATGTGTGGCCTAAGTATCTAATGTTACAATAGCACCAAAATTCATATGCAGTATTTTTCGATTGTCTGGTGGGCTGGTCAACATGGTGGCAGAGTAGGTCACTCCAACCGGAGCTTCTTTCCCTCCTTCTGTTTATTTCCTCGCTTTCTTTCCCTCCTTTTCCCCCACTTGGTGTTCTCTCCGAGGTAGAATAGGCTGGAGGCTTGGAGTGGAGTGGGCTGGTGGCCCGAGCGGAGTGGGGACAGCTAGCAGACTGGAGGCCTGAGTGATGGAACAGCTGGCAGGCTTAAGGCCCGAGCGATGCAAGATGGCCAGCAGACTGGACACTCAAGCGGGGATGACTATCAGGCTGGAGGCCCAAGTAGATCAGGCCAGTTATTGGATTGGAAACCAATACAGGTGGTCAGCGGCTTACAAGTCCAGGCAGGCCATGTGTGGAAGCCCTGTGCACTGATCTACTTTTTAACTTTATTCACAGCCTTTTTCTAACTTATATTGTGAACAACTGGAAGTAATTTAATTTTTTTCCTTTCTTTTTTTCCCTATATTTCTGTATTTTGTATCTAAGATCTGTACCAAGATGCTTTATATTTAAGATGGCGCCAAATGGGGCGACATTGTAAACTTCTGTACTTGAATAAAGGATATTCTAATTCTAGGCAGAATGTCTGAAAAGTTCAGCAGATCTGTCAGTATCTGCGAGGAATAATCAAAGTTAGCATTTCGGGTCATTTGACCCTTCCTCAGACTGATGGTATCTAGGAAAATGTCGGTTTGGATGAGGAAGATAGGGTGAGGGAATTGAATTGAATTGAATTGAATTTATTGTCATGTGTACTGAGGCACAGTGAAAAGCTTTGTCTTGCGAGCAAGACAGGCAGATCGCATAGTTAAATAGCATAGAGAAGTAAATAAGAGGTAAACAGCAGCAAAAACATAGATACAGGCGAATGTTAAGAGTTTGAGAGTCCATTCAGTATTCTAACAACGGGAGGGTAGAAACAGTTTCAAAACGGCTGGTGCGTGTTCAGGCTTCTGTACCTTCCCCCTGATGGTAGAAGTTATAGAAAAGCATTGCCAGGGTGGGATGGATCTTTGATAATGCTGGCAGCCTTTCCTTGACAGCGAGCCTGGTGGATGGATTCTATAGATGGGAGGTGGGCCTTTGTGACTATCAGGGCTGAGGTCACCACTCTGTAACCGTCTCCACTCTTGAATGCTGCAGTTGCCATACCAGGTAGTGAAACATCCAGACAGAATACTCTGAATGGTGCACCTATAAAAGTTGGCAAGGATATTCGCTGTCATACCAAATTTCCTCAGTTGCCTGAGGAAGAAGAGATGTTGTTGGGCCTTTGTAACCAGTGCGCCCATATGAAGATTCCAAGAAAGCTTGTTGTGAAAGACCACTCTCAGGAGCTTGACAGTGTCCACTCATTCCATCTCTGTGCTATTAATGTGTAGGGGGGCATGAGTAACATCCCGCCAAAAGTCAATAATGCGTGCCTTGGTTTTGCTGGCATTGAGAGCTAGGTTGTTCTCAGTGCACCATTTTTCCAGGTCATAGAGATGTACAGCATGGAAACAGACCCTTTGGTCCAACCCGTCCATGCCGACCAGATATCCCAACCCAATCTAGTCCCAACTGACAGCACCCGGCCCATATCTCTCCAAACCCTTCCTATTCATATACACATCCAAATGCCTCTTAAATGTTGCAATTATACCAGCCTCCACCACATCCTCTGGCAGCTCATTCCATACACGTACCACCCTCTGCGTGAAAAAGTTGCCCCTTAGGTCTCTTTTATATCTTTCCCCTCTCACCCTAAACCTATGCCCTCTAGTTCTGGACTCCCCAACCACAGGGAAAAGACTATTTATCCTATCCATGCCCCTCATAATTTTGTAAACCTCTATAAGGTCACCCCTCAGCCTCCAACGCTCCAGGGTAAACAGCCCCAGCCTGTTCAGCCTCTCCCTGTAGCTCAGATCCTCCAACCCTGGCAACATCCTTGTAAATCTTTTCTGAACCCTTTCAAGTTTCACAACATCTTTCCGATAGGAAGGAGACCAGAATTGCATGCAATATTCCAACAGTGGCCTAACCAATGTCCTGTACAGCTGCAACATGACCTCCCAACTCCTGTACTCAATACTCTGACCAATAAAGGGAAGCATACCAAACGCCTTCTTCACTATTCTATCTACCTGCAACTCCACTTTCAAGGAGCTGTGAACCTGCACTCCAAGGCCTCTTTGTTCAGCAACACTCCCTAGGACCTTATCATTAAGTGTATAAGTCCTGCTAAGATTTGCTTTCCCAAAATGTACCACCTCGCATTTATCTGAATTAAACTGCACCTACCACTTCTCAACCCATTGGCCCATCTGGTCCAGATCCTGTTGTAATCTGAGGGAATCCTCTTTGCTGTCCACTACACCTCCAAATTTTGGTGTCATCTGCAAACTTACTAACTGTACCTCTTGTGCTCGCATCCAAATCATTTATGTAAATGACAAAATGTAGAGGGCCCAGCACTGATCCTTGTGGCACTCCACTGGTCACAGGCCACCAGTCTGAAAAACAACCCTCCTCCACCACTACCCTCTGTCTTCTACCTTTGAGCCAGTTCTGTATCCAAATGGCTAGTTCTCCCTGTATTCCATGAGCTCTAACCTTGCTAATCAATCTCCCATGTGGAACCTTGTCGAACGCCTTACTGAAATCCATGTAGATCACATCTACTGCTCTGCCCTCATCAATCATCTTTGTTATTTCTTCAAAAAACTCAATCAAGTTTGTGAGACATAATTTCCCACGCACAAAGCCATGTTGACTATCCCGAATCAGTCCTTGCCTTTCCAAAAACATGTTCATCCTGTCCCTCAGGATTCCCTCCAACTACTTGCCCACTACTGACATCAGGCTCACCGGTCTATAGTTCCCTGGCTTGTCTTTACTGCCCTTCTTAAACAGTGGCACTATGTTTGCCAACCTCCAGTCTTCCGGCACCTCACCTGTGACTATCGATGATACAAATATCTCAGCAAGAGGCCCAGCAATCACTTCTCTAGCTTCACGCAGAGTTCTCAGGTGCACCTGATTAGGTCCTGGGGATTTATCCACTTTTAACCGTTTCAAGACATCCATCACTCCCTCCTCTGTAATCTGGACATTTTGCAAGATGTCACTATCCATTTCCCTACAGTTTATATCTTCCATATCCTTTTCCACAGTAAATACTGATGCAAAATATTCATTTAGTATCTCCCCCATTTTCTGTGGCTCCACACAAAGGCCGCCTTGCTGATCTTTGAGGGGCCCTATTCTCTCCCCAGTTACCCTTTTGTCCTTACACTTCCCACCTCCACCTCCCACCTCCCATCTGTAGTCTGTTTCGTCACTATCTGAGATTCAACTAACTATGGTGGTGTCATCAGCGAACTTGTAAATGGCATTAGTCTGGTATTTGGCAACGCAGTCATGGGTATACACTGAGTACAGTAGGAGGCTGAGTACGTACCCCTGGGGAGGCTCCAGTATTGAGTGTTGGTGAGGATGAAATATTGTCCCCAATCTTCATTGTTCCTGGCCTGTGGGTCAGGAAACTGAGGATACAGTTGCATAGAGTGGGGCTTGATCCAAGATCACTAAGTTTAGTGATCAGTCTCGAGGGGATAATAGTGTTGAAGGCTGAACTGTAGCCAATGAGTAGGATTCTTATGTAGATATTCTTGGTGTCAAGATGTTCTAAGGTGTAGTGAAGGGCAAGTGATATGGCGTCTGACGTGGATCTGTTGGTCCGATAGGCAAATTGGAGTGATTCAAGAGTAGTGGGGAGGCAGGAGTTGATTAATGCCATGACCAGCCTTTCAAAGCACCTCATGACCACCGAAGTTAGGGCCACTGGGCGGTAGTCATTGAGACATGCTGCACGAGCCTTCCTAGGCACAGGGATGATGTTGGCCCTCTTGAAACAGGCAGGGACAGTGGCCTGCTGTAGGGAGAGGTTGAAGGTGTCCAAGAAGATGTCTGCCAGTTGATCTGCACCTTCTCTGCGTGGACGGCCTGGTACTCATCGCTTTCCTTGGATTCACACAAAGGAAAACTGATCTGACCTCTGATGCAGTGACTGTTGGGATAGGTTCATCAGGACTAGTCGGAATACGAAGTCAGGACTCCACGAAACTCTGCTCAAAGTGAGCATAGAAGGCATTGAGACGATCTGAGAGAGATGTATCATCGTCTGCTATCTTGCACTGCCTCTTTTTAGAACCTGTGATGTCATTCAGTCCTTGCCATAGTCGTCGGGTGTCTATCTGGGTCTCTAGTTTGGATCGGTATTGGTCCTTGGCTGTCTCAATGGTTCTGCAAAGGTCAAACTTGGATTCCTTATATTTGTGTTGGTCTCCTGATCTGAAGGCCTCATGCCTGGTTTATAGCAGATTCTATGTCCTGATTCATCCAGGGTTTTCTGTCCGGGAACACCCAGATTGACTTCCTCGGTATGCAGTCCTCCACGCATTTGCTGATAAAGTTTGTGACAGCGATGGCGTACTTGTGCAAGGTACCTGCGGACTGTTTGAACATGTCCCAATCAACCAATTCTAGACAGCACCGAAGTTGATCCTCTGCCTCTTCCGACCAACACTGGACCTGTATCCGCGAGGGCATCTCCTGATTGAGCTTTTGCCTGTAAGCTGGGAGAAGAGCATTGTGATCAGAGTTCCTGAAATAGGGCAGGAGATGGAGCGATTGGCATCTCTCACAGTGGTGTAGCAGTGGTCTAAATTGTTTGGGCCCCTGTTGGATTACGTAATGTTCTGGTAATACTTGGCAACACCTTTAGATTGGCTTGATTGAAGTCACCAGTTACAATAAACAGTGTCTCGGGGTGTTCTGTCTTCAGGGTGTTCGTGGTGGAGCACAGCACATCCAGAGCTTCCTCAACCTTTGCTTGTGGCGGTATGTACACCGCAGTTAGTATACCACAGGGGAGAGGATAATGATTAAACAATAGGTGGGGATAGAGTCTCAGGAGAGAGAGAAACAGTTGGACAAAGGAGTGGATAATGGTCCAGCTGGGAGGGTCCATAGCTATTCAGTGAGACTCTCCCTTAGCTAAACAAATGTAATAAGATACTAACTTAAAAGGGTGACCTAAGTTTGGCATTTCTGAAACACATTTCATAATCATTAATGAAAAGAAATGCTTCAAAGTGGCTGCATTTGCATACTGAACTCTAAGTATACAAGGACATGGTTTGTATTGTTCAGTGGTTTTTGGGCGAGAGGCAGAGAAGCTGCCAGAGTAATTTGCTTTATCAAGTAATTCTCCAGACACTGATTGTTGGAAGTTCTCAGGAAAGAACCCCAGTCTGTTAGAAATAAGTAGAAATCTCTAGAGGTCTCCATTGGCCGATGACTTTCGAATTCAAGTCATTCCAACATCAAAGGATTTCATGAAGGCCTAGTATTCATGATTAAAATGGTTACTCAACTGGTAAATTATGATTCTATTATTTTCTTTTTTTAATTTATCATTTAACTACTCTGTTTGTCTGTGAGAGTAGGGGTTTATATTTGAAGAAGACTGGGCTTAGATATTAATTGGATTGTTGTTCATCTGTGTCAATCTAAAGTTACATTATTAATAATAAAATGTCATTTTTTGTTTAAATTATATACTTTGTGTCCTTAAGCTACTATTTGTAAAGTCTAGTTAGGAACAATTGAGCAATTTTCAGAATCATTGAATGTTTTAATTTCACTGTATTATGAATCCAGTGATAGTTTAGCTGATTTGATTTGGCATGCTGTCTCTGTGTTGTAACAATACATTTGATTAAGGTTGTGGATAAGTGGTGCTGGAAGAGTACAGCAGTTCAGGCAGCATCCAAGTAGCTTCGAAATCGATGTTTCAGGCAAAAGCCCTTCATCAGGAATATAAAGGCAGTGAGCCTGAAGCGTGGGGAGATAAGCTAGAGGAGGGTGGGGGTGGGGAGAAAGTAGCATAGAGTACAATGGGTGAGTGGGGGAGGGGATGAAGGTGATAGTTCAAAGAGGAGAGGGTGGAGTGGATAGGTGGAAAAGAAGATAGGCAGGTAGGACAAGTCCAGGCAAGTCAAGGGGACAGTTACTGAGCTGGAAGTTTAAACCTAGGGTGAGGTGGGGGAAGGGGAAATGAGGAAGCTGTTGAAGTCCACATTGATGCCCTGGGGTTGAAGTGTTCCGAGGCGGAAGATGAGGCGTTCTTCCTCCAGGCGTCTGGTGGTGAGGGAGCGGCGGTGAAGGAGGCCCAGGACCTCCATGTCCTCGGCAGAGTGGGAGGGGGAGTTGAAATGTTGGGCCACGGGGCGGTGTGGTTGATTGATTAAGGTTGCATAGTCCAAAGCTCCTTACCAAGGTATGAAGTTAACTTCATTGCAAAGCCTCCACGGACCACTGTATCAGACCTCCATGACTCCATCGCTCTTCGTATTGAAATAGTTTTGTCTTTCTGAAATTTACAAACATTTCACAACCTCTCAAGCATATTACATGGACGTTGCTTCAGCTGGAGTCTTTGTGGTATTGTTTCAAATGACAAGATAACATTGAAAGCAGGAGTATTTTCAATATTGTCAGCAATATTGGTGAGAAGAAAAACTACTGGCAACACTTCTCCAGACGGAGTAGTGGCAAGTGTAGGTCTCTGAATGGGTGGAGGAGAATGATACAACTCTGCGTCCATTTTCATTTTCTACAGCAAATCACCAGCTCCTATGCTAGGATTTGTTGTTAGAGGGCAATCAAATCAAATTGCCCTCCAAAGGCAACCCAGTCCTAATGCAACTGGCACCATACTGATCTGATACTCTACCCTCCCAGCACCATAGCCTCACACTTCTGTAGTTGCTGATGAACATCAGTTATCAAAGTGGTTGTCTGTGATTTTGGGTTTTTAACTGTCAGAGTGCAGCATTTGATTGCTGTGAAAAAAGATGGGATTTTCCTTCCCCTAACAGTACTTCAACATGAGAATTGTCAGAATGGAAATATGTCTCTGCATTCTGAAGGTGCCCTGATTAGAATCTCTGGCAGAAGTATGGGGAGCTCTCATTTGAGCAAAGTGGCATTCTGAGTGAGATTTCCACTCCTTAGAAAATGCAGCTCAATTAATTAACTGTTCCTGCCAGCTTCCGCAGTTATTCACTCCTAAATCTAGTATGTGTCATTTTTGGAACATAAGACATAGGAGCATAAGTTAGGCCATTCAGCCCATCGAGACTGCTCCAATATTCAATTATGGCTGATGAGTTTCTTAACCCCATTCTCCCGCTTTCTCCCCATAACCCTTGATCCCCTTGACAATCAAGAACCCGTCTATCTAAGTCTTAAATACACGCAATGACCTGGCCTCCGCAGCCTTCTGTGGCAATGAATTGCATAGATTCTGGCTGAAGACTTTTCTCCTTATCTCTGTTCTAAAACGACTTCCCTTTACTCGAAGGTTTTCCCCTGGGTCTTCATCTCTCCTACTGGATTAGTGGTGCTGGAAGAGCACAGCAGTTCAGGCAGCATCCAACGAGCAGCGAAATCAACGTTTCGGGCAAAAGCCCTTCATCAGGAATAAAGCTTTATTCCTGATGAAGGGCTTTTGCCCGAAACGTTGATTTCGCTGCTCGTTGGATGCTGCCTGAACTGCTGTGCTCTTCCAGCACCACTAATCCAGTATTTGACTTTCAGCATCTGCAGTCATTGTTTTTACCTTCATCTCTCCTGCCAATGGAAACACTTTCCCAACATCCACTCTGTCCAGACCATTCAATATTCTGTATGTTTCAATTAGATTCCCCCCCCCCCCCCCCCGCCCCTTTTATCCTTCTAAACTCCATTGAGTATGGACCCATAGTTCTCAAATGTTCCTCATATGTTCATTCCTGGGACCTTTCTCGTGAACCTCCTCTGAATGTGCTCCCGGGCCAGTAAACCCTTCCTGAGATTTGGGATCCAAAATTGCGTTAAATACTCCAAATGTGGTTTGACCGGAGCCTCATAGAGCCTCAGAAGTACATCCCTGCTTTTATATTCAAGTTCTCTCAAATTAAATGCTTCATTGCATTTGCCTTCCTAATTACTGAGTCAACAAGTGTGGCACTGGAAATGGACAGCAGGTCAGGCAGCTTCTGATGAGCAGGAGAATCGACTATCATAAGCCTTTCACCAGGAATGTGGTGTGACACCTGACTCAACCTGAGAATCCTGGATTAGGACTCCCAAGTCCCTTTGCACTTCACACTTTGAATTTTCTCACCTTTAAGGAAATCCATGTTTCTATTCTTTCTATCAAAGTGCATGACCTCACAATTTCCCACGTTGTACTCCATCTGCCTCTTGTTTGGCAACTCGCCTAACCTGTTCAAATCCTTCTGCAGTCAAGACTAGAGTGGTGCTGGGAAAGCACAACAGGCCAGGCAGCATCCAAGGAGCAGGAAAATCAATGTCTTAGGCAGGAGCCCTTCATCAGGAATGAGGCTGGGGTTGGGGAGAAGGTAGTTGAGAATGCAATAGGTGGATGGAGGAAGGGATAAAAGTGACAGGTTGGAAAGGAGGATGGAGCGGATAGGTGGGAAGGAAGATTTTTCTGCAGCCTCCTCATCTCTTTGCAGAGCACCGTTTGTCACTTCCTGCCTTCCTAAGAAAGACACTTTTATCCCCACTCTCTACTTTGTACTAGTCAGCCAAGCTTCTATCCATACTAGTACCTTGCCTCTCTCACCATGTAGCCTCCTGTGCAGCACCTTGTCAAAGAACTTCTTGTAGTTCCCATTGGCCATCCTTCGGTCTAACATGCTTGTTAATTCTAGCAGATTTGTCAGGCATGACCTCCCCTTGATGAAACCATGCTGACTTTGCCCTATTTTACCATACGCTTCCAAGTATTTAGAAATCTCATCCTTCACAATGGACTCCAGTATCTTACCCACGGCCAGAGTTAGACTAATCGGTCTGTAATTTTCTGTCTTTTGTCTTATTTCCTTTTTAAACAATGGTGTGTACATTAGCAACTTTTCAGTCCTCTCTGTTTCTAGCATTTCCTGAGAGACCATCACTAACGCCTCCACTATCTCTTCAGTTATCTCCCTTTGTACTCTGTGGTGAAGTCCATCTGGTCCAGGTGATTTATCCACTTTCAGGCCATTCAGTTTTTCTAGCAACTTCTCCTTGGTGGCAGCCACCATACTCAGCTCTGCCCCTTCACTGCCTTGAAGTTTTGGGATGTTACTCATGTCTTCCACTGTGAAGACTGACACGAAGTAATTATTCAGTTCCTCAGCCATTTCCTTGGTCCCCACTACTTTCTCACCAGCATCATTTTCCAGTGGTCCAATGTCCACTTTTACCTCTCTTTTGCCTTTTATATATCTAAAGAAACTGTTACTCTTTATCCTTTATTTTGCTGGCTTGCTTACCCTCATATTTAATCTTCTCCCACCTTATTTCTTTTGTTACCCTCTGTTGGTCTTTGTAAGCTTCCCAATTCACTGGTTTTCGATCGCCCTTCACCAATTATATGCTTCTTTTCTGTTTTTATGCTATCCCTAACTTTGCAAGTCAGCCATGGTTGCCTCATCCTCCCTATACCATGCTTTTTTTACCTTGGGTTGCATCTCTATTGTGTCTCCTGAATTACTCCCAGAAGCTCCTGCCATTGCTGTTCCACTGTCTTTCCTGCTAGACTCCTCTCCCAGTCAATTCTACCCAGCTCCTCCCTCATGCCTCTTTGGTTGCATTTATTCAGTTGTAACACCGTTACCTCTAAATCTACCTTCTCCTTCTCAAATTGCAGAGTAAATTCAATCATATTATGATCACCACCTCCTAAGGGTTCCTTTACCTTAAGCTCCCTTATCAAGTCTGCCTCATTGCATAACATGGTTCCTGAAGAACGGCTAATGCCTGAAACGTCGATTCTCCTGCTCCTTTGATGCTGCCTGACCTGCTGCGCTTTTCCAGCAACACATTTTTCAGCTCTGATCTCCAGCATCTGCAGTCCTCACTTTCTCCTCATTGCATAACAGTAAATCCAATGTTGCCTTATCCTTAGTGGGCTCCACCACAAACTGCTTCAAAAAGCCATCTCATAGACACTCCACAAATTCCTTTTGCAATCCACTACCAAGCTGATTTTCCCAGTCCACCTGCATATTGAAATCCCCCATGATCACTGTAACTTTGCCTTTCCAGCTCTGGAAATATTTCAGAATTTCATCTCAAAAATGACACAAGATGTTTGAGTGAGACAGGACATGATGTAAAATGTGTCATTTCAAAATTAGATAGAGTTATTTTATTTATCAGAATATTTATGTATTTGCAATATTTACAAATTACTACCATGTCTACAAGAGGTTTAGCTCATGGAGGCTATAATAAAAATACTAATATCTACAGGTACATTTCAGATGAAACATATTTAACTTTTAATTCTCTGAGGATGTAGATGTTGATGGCCGCATAGACCATTTCAGAGGTCAGAATTATAAGTGAGCCACATTTTTATGTGGTTCTGGAATAACGTCAGCCAAACCATGTATAGATACTAGGTTTCCTTCCCAAAAGAACATTAGTGAACAGATGAATTTGTATGACAAGTGATAATAGTTATAACCACTATTAACACTAACTTTATCTTACAGAATAGAATAATTAAACTTGAATTCCACCAGCTGTAGTGGTGGGATCTGAATTTGTGTCCCAGAAGATTCATCTGGGCCTCTGGATCTCTAGTCTAGTCCCTCAAGTTCTCATCTTCAGTTGAGTTGAAGCAATTTATTTTGATTGTGTGGGGAAAGATAGTGAGCCCATATTTGCAATAAGCATTTAGTTTTGAGCACCATACCTAAAAAGGGATAAAGAAATATCAAAGTGTTTAGGGCAGTATTGTGATGATGCTGCTCCTTTGACAAGGTTATGTTGTCCTTGTTTTTCTTTTCAGAGAGGTCATAAATTAGAGGTTCTGATATGTCTGGAAAAATCTACTTGAGAAAGCTTTAAAGTTTTCTTTTAAAGACACTTTTACAATGAAAGGGGAGTAGCCTGTTCAGAGTTTTGGTTTGGTTTAGTTTCGGCTGGGGGTCAAGAGAGAAAGCAGCTGGGAAAAGAAACAATTCCGTGCTGATCCTTCCTCTCTCTGTCTCTATGCAATCCCTCTCTCTCTCTTTTTGCCAATGGATAGGTTATGGGATTTTTTAGGTATTTGGAACAGCTCTTTGTTTACTTGCATTTTTGTGATGATTGGGTTTTCAAATAGTTATGTTACTCTAAATTTGGTTTCCTTTTGTTTGTGTAAACAAATTCTATTGTTTAAAACTGAGGGGTTGGGCCAGATACATCACTCTTGGAATATCCACTTTACACCTGCTTAAAACAACCCAAAAAGTTAGGATTTGGGCTACCTTCTTGAAATGCTTTGAGTGGGTCTGGCCTGGTCCAACAGATTAGGGACTCTATGAGGGATTTGTTCTATAGTTATGATTTGGGATTAGGGTTGTTGGACTCGAAGGCAGTGAGTGGTTGGTGTTAGTGTCTTTTGTTCTGGGTGTTGAATTCTGTTGGTTTAAACAGTGCTTGGCTCTTTCAGTCATGAAGAGTTTTATGGAGGTAGAAGAAGTGACTTTGGGGGCTTTATAAAAGGTGAACAAGAAAAAGCTGGTAGAATTGGCTGTCAAGCTGGAGTTGGAGCTGCGTCCTTCCGTGAGGAAAGGAGAGATAATTACAGCAATACTTCAGCATTTAAATTTACTGGAAACACCATCAGAATCTTTAGAGATGGCTAAAATTCAATTGAAAATGAAGCAGCTTGAGTTAGAGGCAAAAGAAAATAAAACTGTTTCCATTATGATTAAAAGCAGAGGAAACAGAAAAAGAATGAAAGGTCCTAGCAGAAGAAAAAGAGAGAGAGAAAAGGAGAGGAAAGGAAGGGAAGACAAAGAGGGAGTTTGAACTTCATAAATTGACACTCAGCCAGGAAAGTCAGCTTAAAAGAATGGAGATGAAGACAGAAGGTGAGCTTGGTGAGAAGGAGAGTGAGGATGCAAACCCATGGTAGCTAATGGCCTAGTGGGGATCTGTTTAAATATATTTCAGCATTGCCCAAATTTGATGAGAAAGATGTAGAAGCCTTTTTCATCTCATTTGAAAAGTTGGCTAAACAAATGAAGGGGCCTGTGCCAAGTGGGATTTGTTGATCCAGATAAAACGTGTAGGTAGAGCGAGTGAGATATTGGCATCACTATCAGAGGAAGTATCTGGGGAGTGTGAGGAAATGAAGAAAGCCATTTTAAGTGCATATGAGCTTGTGCTGGAAGCCTACAGACAGTGTTTCAAGAATCTCAGGAAAGACCCTGGTAAAACCTACACTGATTTTGAAAGGATCAAACTAAGTAATTTTGATAGGTGGGTAAGGGCATTAAAAATAGAGTAAACCTATGATGTTCTTTGGGAAATTATTTTGGGGAAGTTCAAAAATTCAGTTCCTGAGGTAGTGAGAACTCGTGGAAGAGCAGAGAGTTAAAATGGGAAGATTAGCATCTGAAATGGCTGATGATTTTGAATTGGTTTATAAATCAAAGTCTGACTTCCAACATCAATTTCAGTCCATGAGGGATAGAAATTGGGGAAAAGAGAAATCCTCACGTGGATAACTTACTGCAGGGTAAAAAAGGAAACCCTTGAAGGAGAAAGAGAAGTTAAAAAGCTCCAGTGTTTTCAATGCAATAAAGTAGGCCACATGAAATCATAGTGTTGGTGGGCTAGAAAAAGCAGTGGGATGACAGATGTAAGAAAACAGAATAAGCCAATGAATTTTGTTGGAGTGGTAACGGAAAGCACAGTGGAGCCTAAAAAGCTGCACCAGAATGTACAATCTGGTCAGAGGTTGGTTAGGGAGGAAGTGCCAGATATTCTTAGACCATATACCTGCGAAGGCAAGGCTTACTCGCATAGACCAGGAGCAGCAGATAAAGAGGTTACAATATTAAGACATACAGGACTTCTGGACAATTCAAGGTGGAGGATGGGAAAATATTCTGGCTGTAACAGGCTGCTCCATTTTTGAGGCACTTTAGGTGTTGGAGGAGATTTCCTCAAATTCCAGAAGCAGCAATTACTATTTAATATGCTGTTGCATTGTTTTGGAACTTTGGAGAAAAAAAAGTCAAAACAACAGCGGTTTAAAAGGGAGAAGAACAGACAATATGCAGCACATGGTCTGTGCAGGAGAGAGAGAGAAAGAACCTGCGCAACTACTGCCTTTGCTGTTTGAACTTATGTATCGCTGGACATCGGAGTGCATCTAGGAAAGCTTAACAAACAGCGAAATTTGCAACTGACCTTGGAGGAACCTGTTTGGGAGAGGTCACAGCATAGATACAGATAAATGAATAGTTTTTAATATTGTCTTGCTGAAAATCTACAATAGTGAGTAGGGTGGGTTCTTGATTATATGTTTTATTGAGATGTGTCTCTTAAGTCATAAGTATTAAGTTATTCTGGAGTAGTGTTTTGTAGAGGAATAAGACAGTGCTATTTTCTGGGTCTGTTGATTGGAAGAAGCAAAGATGGCCTTTAGTAGAGTGATATGATCTTCTTATCAGATGTGGGAGTTTATGAAGAGATTATGTGTTACTAAGGATTAGATCTGCAATAAGTGCCATTGTTTGTGAATCTTATCAGCTCGAATGGATTGGTTGGAGCAGCAGTTAGAGGCAATGTGGAATTTACAAGAGCAAAGTGGTGTGATGGATGGCAGTTATAGGAAGGGAGAAAAGCGGCAGATACAGATAAATGAGTTAACTCCAGCAAAGATAAGAGGGGTAGGCAGGTAGCACAGGAGACTTCTGTGGCTATCCCCATTTCAAACAAGTATGCTGTTTTGGGAAATGTAGGGGGTGATGGATTCTTAGGGGAATGTGGCCATGGACAGCCACTTTTCTGGTATCAAGACAGGCTCTAATGTAATGAGTACGTCAAGTTCCAAGCATTGATTGTGTTAGGGGACTCTTGTCAGAGGCACAGACAGAGGTTTCTGTGGCTGACAGTGAAATATCAGAATGGTATGTGGCCTCCCTGCTGCCAGGATCAAGGATATCTCAGAGAGGGGAGAATGGCCAGCAGGAGGTCATTGTACACCTTGGAACCAACAACTTAGGAAGGGAAAAGGATGCGATTCTGAAGGGAGAATATAGAAAGTTCGGCAGGAATTTAAAAAGGAGGTCCTCAAGGGTACTAATATCTGGATTACTCCTGATGCTATGAGGTAGTGAGGGTAGGAATAGGAGGATAGAGTGGATGAATGTGTGGCTGAGGAGCTGGTGTAAGGGAGAAGGATTCACATTTTTGGATCATTGGAATCTCTTCTGGGGTAGAAGTAACCTGTACAAGAAGGATAGATTGCTCCTGAATTGGAAGGGGACTAATATGCTGCCAGGGTGATTTACTAGAGCTGCTCGGGAGGATTTAAACTAGTAAAGTAGTGGTGGTGGGGTTTGGGACCCACAGAGATAGTGAGAAAAGAGATCAATCTGAAACTGGTACACTTGAGAAAAGAAGCAAGTCAAACTGTCAGGTAGGTAGGGACAAAGCAGAGAACAAGGTAGGACTGATAAATTAAACTGCACTTATTTCAATGCAGGAGCCCTAACAGGGAAGGCAGATGAACTCAGGACATGGTTAGGAACATGGGGCTGGGATATCATAGCAATTACAGAAACATGGCTCAGGGATGAGCAGGACTGACAGCCTAATGTTCCAGGAAGGATAGAAAGGGAGGCAAATGAGGAGGAAGAGTGGCGTTTTTGATAGGGGATACCGTTACAGCTGTACTGAGGGAGGATATTCCTGGATCTACATCCAGGGAAGTTATTTGGATGGAACTGAGAAATAAGAAAGGGATGATCACCTTATTGGGATTGTGTTATAGACCCCCTAATAGTTAGAGAGAAATTGAGAAACAGATTTATAAGGAAATTTCAATTATCTGTAAGAATAATAGGGTGGTTATGGTAGGGGATTTTAACTTTCCAAATATACACTGGGACTGCCACGGTGTTAAGGGTTTAGATGGAGAGGAATTTGTTAACTGCGTATAAGATAATTTTCTGATTCAGTATGTGGATGTACCTACTAGAGACGGTGTAAAACCTGACCTACTCTTAGGAAATAAGGCAGGTCTGGTGACTGAGGTATCAGTGGGGGAGAAATTTGGGGCCAGCGACCATAATTTTATTAGTTTTCAAATAGTGATGGGAAAGGATAGACCAGATCTAAAAGTTGAAATTCGAAATTGGAGGAAGGCTAACTTTGATGGTATCAGGCAAGAACTTTCAAAAGCTGACTGGGGGCAGAAGTTCACAGGTAAAGAGACAGCTGGAAATGGAAAGCATTCAGAAATGAGACAGTGAGAGTCCAGAGACAGTATATTTCTGTTAGGGTGAAAAGAAAAGCTGGTAGGTGTAGGGAATGCTGGATTTCTGGAGGTATTGAGGATTTCCTTAGAAGAGTATAAAGGCAGTAGGCAGTATACTTAAAAAGGAAATCAAGAAGGCAAAACGATGACATGAGATAGCTTTGGCAAAAAGGGTTAAGGAGAATCCAAAGGGTTTTACAAATACATTAAGGACAAAGGGTAATTATGGAGAGAACAGGGCCCCTCAAACATCAGCAAGGCAACCTTTGTGTGGAGCTGCAGGAGATGGGGGAGATACACTAAGAGTATTTTGCATCAATATTTACTGTGGAGAAGGACATGGAAGATATAGAAGGTGGGGGAATAGATGGTGACATCTTGAGAAATGCCCTTATTACAGGTGCTGGATTTCTTAAAATGCATAAAGGTGAATAATTACCCAGGACCTGATCAAGTGTACCCTAGAACTCTGTGGGAAGCGAGGGAAGTGATTGCTTCACCCCTCGCTGAGATATTTGTATCGCCAGTACTCACAGGTGAGGTGCCAGAAGACTGAAGGTTGGCTAACGTGATACCACTATTTAAGAAAAGTGGTAAGAACAAGCCAGAGAATAGTAGACTGGAGAGCCTGACGTCAGTGGGCAAGTTGTGGAGGGAATCCTGAGGGATAGGATTTACTCGTATTTGGAAATGCAAGGATTGATTAGGGATAGTCACCTTGGCTTTATGCATGGGAAGTCATGACTCTCAAACTTGATTAAGTTTTTTGAAGAAATAACAAAGAGGATTGATGAGGGCAGAGTGGTAGATGTGATCTATATGGACTTCAATTAGGCATTTGACAAGGTTAGATCTCATGGAATACAGGGCAAACTAGCCATTTGGATACAGAACTGGCTCAAAGGTAGAAGGTAGAGGGTGATGGTAGAGGGTTGCTTTTTAGACTGGAGGCCTGTGACCAGTGGAGTGCTACAAGGATCGATGCTGGGTCCACTACTTTTTATCATTATGTAAATTATTTGGATGTGAACATAGGAGGTATAGTGGTAGGTTTGCAGATGACACTAAAATTAGAAGTGTAGTGGACAGTGAAGAAGGTTATCTCCGATTACAACAGGATCATGATCAGATGAGCCAGTGGGCTGAGGAGTGGCAGATGGAGTTTCATTTAGATAAATACGAGGTGTTGCATTTTGAGAAAGCAAATCTTAGCAGGTCTTATACACTTAATGGTAAGGTCCTGGGAGTGTTGCTGAACAAAGAGTCCTTGGAGTGCAGGTTCATAACTCCTTGGAAGTAGAGTCACAGGTAGATAGGATAGTGAAGAGGGTGTTTGGTATGTTTTCCTTTATTGGTCAGAGCATTGAGTGTAGGAGTTGGGAGGTCATATTGCAGCTGTACAGGACGTTGGTTAGGCCACAGTTGGGATATTGCGTGCAATTCAGGTCTCCTTCCTATCGGAAAGATGTTGTGAAACTTGAAAGGGTTCAGAAAAGATTTACAAGTATGTTGCCAGGTTTGGAGGATTTGAGCTATAGGGAGAAGTTGAAGAGCTGGGGCTGTTTTCCCTCGAGTGTCGGAGGCTGAGAGGCATGTATAGGATAAATAGACGAAGTCTTTTCCCCGGATAAGGGAGTCCAGAACTAGAGGGCATAGGTTTAGGGTGAGAGGGGAAAGATATAAAAGAGACCTAAGGGGCAACTTTTTCATACAGAGGGTGGTACGTGTGTGGAATGAGCTGCCAGAGGAAGTAGCGGAGGCTGGTACAAATGCAACATTTAAAAGGCATCTGGATGGGTATATGAATAGGAATTTTTAGAACCGAAGAACAGCATGATTTACATGGAAGAAAAAGGATTTGGAGGTATATGGGCCGGGTGTTGGCAAGTGGACCCAGATTAGGTTGGGATGTCTGGTTGGCATGGACCAAAGGGGCTGTGCCCGTGCTGTACACCTCTGTGACTCTATGACAGGATCCTGGCAATCTTTGTTGAAAGATGAAGAGATATGTACCTCAGAAAGAGTGTTGCCAGAAAAAGTACTTGTAACCAGAATTCACAGTGAGACAAGGTGTGCTCAATTACGTAGAGTGAGACTAGAGTGTCCAGTGAAGAGTGGAGAAATCATGGTAGGAGTACTGGATAAACAGTCAGCTCCAAGAATACAATTTGTCCTTGCTAACAATTTGAGTGGTTCACAGTGCTGACTACTGTAGTTGAAACCACCTACTCCACACCACCTCCCCCCCCATCCCCCCCCCCCCCCCCCCCCCAAAAGCGCATCCAGCACATCTTCCTTAAACACTTCCCCAACTCCAAATAGACCCCACCACCATCTTCCCCCTCCCCACCTGTCTCTGTCTTCTGGAAGGACCGGTCCCTTTGACAGTCCTTGGTTTGCTCCACTCTCCCCACTAACCCCCTGAACCCCCAGGTACCTTCCACTGCAACCTGAAAAGATGCAAAATCTGCCGGTACATCACCCGCCTCACCTCCATCCAGGGCCCCAAACAGTCCTTCCAGGTGGGACAGAGGTTCATCTGCCTCTCTTCCAACCTCGTTTACTGCATCAGGAGCTCCTGATGTGGTCTTTTCTACATCGAGGAAACCAATTGCAAACTTTGGAAATGATTCACCAAGCATTTCAGCCAGGCCCACAGGGGCTGACCGGACCTCCCAGTCACCGCCAATTTTAATTACCCTTCCCAATCCCTTTCTGACATGAACTTCGTTAGCCTCCTAACCGCAAATTGGAGGAACAAAACCTCATCTTCCACCTACAGCATACACCCCGGAGGACTCAACATTGAGTTCTCCAATTTCAAATAACCTACTTTCCCAACCCTAACTCCCTTCCCAACCCCTCCTCCCCTTCCCTTCCATTCCTCCCAGTGACAGACAGGATTAAATTCCTCCCCATTGACCAACCTTCTGCCTGTCTTCATCTATCCCCAGTTCACCACCCTTCATCCGCCATCCCCTTTATCTGCAGCTCCCCCAGAGTTACCCCAGTCCTGAAGATGGGTTACATGTAAACGTTGACTTCTACACCACCTGATGCTGCCTGGTTTGCTGCGTTCTTCTGCCAGTCTACTTTTGTTGAAAAACCAGTGGAAACTCAGGCAACTGAGGTATTGCAGGAAGCATATCCTGGAATTTTTCCTGGAAATGTGATAATGAGGTTACAAAGTCACCAGTTGAAACAGGAGAGATCAAAGAGTACTGATAAGAAAGTTGAAGTGGATATAGTAGAGACCCTGTTTGATCAGATGGTTGAGACGAAACAGGAGCAAATGACTGACAAAGTAGAAATCTTTAGCTCAGAAATATTAACAGTTACAGCAGAAAAATGAAAGCCTGAAGCAGTTGTATCAAAAAGCATACACAGAATCCGAATGTATCCCTGAGAGCCACAATCTTACCCATGATTCTTAATGAGGAAATGGAGACCATCATATATTCAGGCCGTAGAGAAATGGGCAGAAGTTCATCAAGTCGTGTTGCCGGTGGGTTATAGAAAGGTGATGTTGTGGGTAGCACATGAACTACCAGTAGGAGATCATTTAGCAGGTAAGAAAAACACAGGCCTGGACTGCACAAGGATGTAGTTGAATTTTACCAGACCTGTCATACATGTCAAGTAATTGGACATGAAGTGAGAACACCACTAAAATTGATTAAGAAGAAATTGATAAGTCAGAATTCAGAGACCACGTATTTGGACCATGTGTCAAATTTTAGGAAATGATTAAATAGAATGGGGGAATTGGCTAGACAGCATTTGAAAGTATCACAGCATGCAATGAAACAGGAAGCAGACAAGAAATCAAAAACTTGCAATTTTTGCTGTCGGAGATAAGGTGTTTGGTGTTACTTCCAGTGGTAGGTAACCCTTTAAAAGCAAGGTTTAATGGACCCCATCAAGTGAGAAGATGATTGAGTGAGGTGAACTATTTGATATGGACTCCAGGCAGAAAGAAATTTTAGAGTATGTCATGTGAATATGCTGAAAAGGTATTTTGACAGGGAAGAAAATCAAAAGGAGACTACGTTATTTGTTACAACAGTGAAGAACCAAGTGCAGAGGATTCTGAATTGGACATTCCTCAAACTTAATCGTACAATGATTGGGATAAATTATTGAGTTACGTCCCAAAGGAAAATCAAAATGACCTGAAAGAGTTATTCCAATGACATGGAGAGATATGTGGAAATAAGCTGGGAAGTACTAACCTAATTATGCATGATGTAAATATAGGAAATGCTGTTCGGATTAAGCAACATCCTTATAGGCATAGCCCTCAAATTGGTACAAGTTCAAAAGGAGATTGTATGTGTACTCCAAGACAACAAAATTGAAATGAGTTACAGTCACTGGAGCTCACCCATAGTAATAGTGCCAAAACCAGAGGGTGCCCAAAAGTTATGTGTGGACTATTGCAAAGTCAGTGCAGTTACAAAGACTGATGCATATCCACATTTGGATGACTGTGTTCAGAAGGTGGGTCAAGCAACTTGTATTTCTAAGTTGAATTGCTTAGAGGATAACTGGCAAGTACCTTCCTCCAAAAGAGGAAAGACAGTTTCTGTTTTCGTAACGCCAATTGGACTATCAATTTAAAGTCATACCATAAAAAATACGCCAGACACTTTTCAGAGACTAGCCACTAGGGTAATTTCTAGATTACCCTATTGTGTAGTTCATATTGATGACCTAGTGATTTTTAATCACATGTGGAAGGAGCATTTCCAACATTTATCAGAACTGTTCCATTGACTCCAGAAGGCAAGCTTGGTGATAAACCTGGCTAAAAATGAATTTGCCAAAGTCCAAGTCACCTTCCTGGGCCACATTATTGGACATAGACAAATGGCCCCATGGAAATCAAAAACAAAGGTAATTAGGGAGTTTCCCATACCATCTACAAAAAGAACAGTACAACGATTCCTGGAATTGAGTGGGTTTTATTGGAAATTTGTACCAAGTTTTTGCAGTATGGCTGCTCCACTTACTGAATTACTATAGAAAGGCAAGAAGTTTCAATAGACAGCAGTGGACTGTCAGAGGCATTTGGCAGCCTGAAAGCTATGTTAACCTCTGCCCCAGTATTAACTAAACCTAATTACACAAAGTCATTCAAGGTGGCTGTCGAATAGAGTGATTTCCTGTGCTCTTGCAGGAAGACAATGAGAAGATAGAAAGACCTATCGGATATTTCTCCAGGAACTTGAACATTTATCAGCAGAAATATTCAACATTTGAGATGGAGACTGAGCTTGGTGTTGGCGTTACAATATTTCAACATTTATGTTACCAGTAATGTATTTGAGACAATCATATACACTGATCATAACCCATTGAAGTTTGTGGAGAAATGTAAGGACAAGACTTCCAGACTATTTAGATGGAACTCCTTGTTACAGCTATTCAATTTGAAAATTGTGCATGTGGCAAGACGAGAAAATATGATTGCCAACATATTGTTGAGACTTGAATGAGAAACAGAGGCATTTGGTGGCGGGAGTAAAACTGACTGAAACATTGTAGTAGTGCATGTTTATAGTCAATGTAAGATATATGGGTGTTGTAGGCCCTTAACTGGATGTCTAAATTTTACTGTCCAGTTACAGTTTTAAAAGGGGTGAGGTGTGATGATGCTGCTGTTTTGACAAGATTATGTTGTCCTTGTTTTTTTTCAGAGGGATCGTAAAGGCTGTCTGGAAATTTCTACTTGAGAAAGCTTTTAAGTATTTTTTAAAAAGACACTTGTGCAGTGAAAGGGGAGTAGCCAGTTCTCCCAGTTCAGGGTATTTGTTTGGTTTAGTTTCAGGTGGGATGCTAAAGAAACAGCAGCTCGGAAGAGAAACAGTTCCATTTTGATCCCCCCTCTTTCTCTGTCTGCAATCTCTGTCCCATGAACTAGTGTTTGAATTTACCTTTTTACCAACGGATAGGTTATGGGGTTTTTGCATGTATTGGAACAACTCTTTAAGTTGTGTTTTAGAGTCTGTTGGGTTTTCAAATAGTGATGTTATTCTAAATTTGGTTTTCTTTTGTTTGTGTGTAAATAAGTTCTGTTTTGTTTAAAATTTAGTGGTTTGCCCAGGTGCATCACTCTTGGAATATCCACTATACACCTGCTTGTAACACCTAGAAAGGTTAGGGTCTAGGCTTCCTTCTTGAAATGTTTTGAGGGGGTCTGGCCTGGTCTTAGCATATATGATTCCAGGACATTGACCTCTTGGTTAAAAGAATTTACTCACTCTCTGAAGAAAAAAATATTTTGTATTGGCGAAGTGATTCAAGGATGAGAACAGATGAGAAATGAGAACTTGAACTGTAACAAGTTTAAAATTGCATACCAGGCCCAACAGGAGATAACCTTTTGCACAGTTAATGGTTATACCAAATGGGCTCTGAGCTTTAAGAAAAAGTTGCCATTAATAAATAACTGTAAAAAAAAATTATTGAATTTTTATTGGGTAAAAAAGAAAGTATAAGAAATAGGAGCATATGTAGGCCCTTAACTAGATTTCTAAATTTTACCGTCTAGGTATTAGTTAATCAACCCATTAAATCTTACTTCTTGAGTTATGAAATTTTTCAACATGATGTCTTTTAAGTAATAATGGCTGTTTTAATCAGTGTAATCAAGACCTGACACATGATAATGTGTGAGCAATAATATCAAAGTGCAACAACATCGCCATTATGTTTTGTGTAGAACTTGACGTCCACGTGACTGCTTGACTACTCTCTGGCCATGGGCCAGGTACCCATTCTCTCAGTCAGCGTGACATACTATTATTATTTCTGTACTTGGGAAATCCCTCTCAAGCTTGCTTTCTATCTGGAAAGTATATCAGAAAGTATGCTGAAACTTTAGTTTGTGTGAATTTGTGGATGTCTGAAAGGTTATGGTGTGATATCTAAAGTCTACTATTGAAAAATGGAAATTTGATTGTTGCATCTGTCTATTTCAGTTTGAGATTGTGCACCCAGAATAGTGTTTAAAATAAGGTGAATTGCATTGTTAGTGTGGATATATTTTCACTAACATTTACTTATACAACTGGCATTAAAGAGTTTGTTTTGTGAAAAATAGGCTGATTCCTGAAGTTTAATTTACCAGGATAAAGTTATAGATGTTGTTAAAGCTCAATTAACTCCAATATTACCATGGTCATGACTTAATACAGCGGCCATGGACAGACAGGCTGGAGTAGGCAGCTCATTTCTGCTTTCCATGGCAGATAGGAAGGGCAGTTGTATTTGCGAAGAGCACCATCGGAGTATATCCCTCAGCGTCCACCAGAGTAGATAGTAGCTCCATTTCTTTACTTAAGTACTTTAAAACTAACTTCCCTCATATCTATCATTAAGTGGGCAAATCCTCCCCACCCAAAGCCCCATGATTTATCTGGATCCAGGTTTCAATCTGGTGTCCATTATGGTCCTCAATTTAGTTCCACTAGAGCTCATCATGAAGTTCTGGCACTGACTGCACTCTACTAATTTAGTCTGCCTGTGGCGTTTGGTGGCTGTGGTGCAGAGTGTCTTATCACCAAATTCTTCTGGGAGAGCTATCCATCAGTCTCCATAATTTTCTGCTGTGAATTTCTAAGATTGGAATTCATAAGCTAAATTGATTTTTCAAGTATGTGGAGGAGTGATTTTTTTTCTTAAATTGCCCAAGTTCTAAAGAGCTTTAACAAAGACAGAAAAATATTTGGCATTCAATGATATCTGTCCGAAAGATGAAAAAAAATTCCTGAATTAAGTTTCTTGGATTAGTGAATAATATGTATTCAAAATAAACCACTGCTCTTTGATGATGAAATATGTTTAATCAGTAATATCTCTATGATCTCAATCTTTATTCCCCAAGTTTAGAAAGTAAACTATTTGTATGTAAAAGTTCAATTAACATACATAAATAAATCAGGAATACTGTAAATACAGAAAAAAATGAAATGTTCTGATCTATTTACATAGCATTTTTACAGTATATAAAATATTCTAATCACTGTCACACAAAAAAGGATGTAAATATAAATGGGATCCATTAAAAAGATGATGTATCATTGCAGGTTGATGGGATTCCATCAGATGAAGCGGCCTTGATCATCCACAGAAAGGGTTTTGATTGTCGATTTTTAAACAAAAATACTGGGCTATTTTGTTCTACTACTCAAGGCAAGGTAATGTTAAAACAGTTACGTTTCTATATTAGAAAGGTTAAATGTTATTCAGATTTCCATTATTTAAGAAATTTTAAAAATATTATTCCTCCACAGATTGAAGAAATAGAAATGCACCAATTGAAATATTTGTGTTGCATGTCACATCCTTGTTCCTGTGGCAATTATGATGAAAATCTGTAATAATGTTTATCTTGGGTTCTATTCAACTTATTGAATTTAATTTTTCTTTTGCAGATTCGTGTGCACAGTCTCTTCAGAGACTTAAGAATTCAACACCTAATACCATCAACCTTGACTTTAATGCACAAAACACAAAATGACAATACTACTAGAGATATAGAACTGAATCCAATGGAGATAAGTACATTCAGAATTAAGTTAAGATGACCTTGTAACCTACTGAGATTGTCTAATGAGCTGTTTGAAGATCATATTGTACATGTTGTTGAATTACAATAACTGCAAGAACATGAAAAGAAATTTTTATGCCGAAGGTGGAAAACTTTTTTTTCATTTAATTTTGTGAAAAATTTGTAAAGTTCTAAAAGCGTAAAAATATTTCAGGCAACAATAAAAATGAAGTGGGAACAAACTGCTTACAATGTAATTCCAGGTATAATTTATCTTCCAAAAAAGCCATAATTTAATGTATTTTAAGTTAGGCAATGTCTAAAGGACATTCTTACATGTGAGATGTTGGATTTGTTCAGAAAGTGAAAGCTCATAAGCACAAAATCTGAAATTCTGGATTTATGAGGTCATGAATAAAAGCCAAGGTAATGCCTGAAATGATAAAAAAGTTTGGAATTTACACTGGAATGTTTTTGAATATGAGACTCAGACTTTTTTGAGCTGTTCGGAATTCTGTCTTTTATATTTGGATGGGGTAAGTGCAATGCTTCAGCAGTCATTTGTAATGATAAACCAACTACAACCTGTACATGAACAACCAACGAGAATATTTGTTTGTTAGTACAAGATATATTTTCTGCAGGCCACATTATCCAGAATAGATGATCTGTACAAAAGTTGTCACTTGAGATCTGTGCCTTACAATGATATTACAGATTATATCTGTTGTACTGTTCTCTTTTCCAATATTTTATAAACCAGTCTCCAAGTGGGATGTTTTGTACCTTAAAATTTGGGTTTCATCAGAAGAAAAGTTGAAAGTACGTACAGATGTGGAAGGTCATTCAACTCTTGTTACATCAGCTTTCGATAAATCTTTTGAAGCCCTTTTATCATGAGCATTTAACTATCTCCTCTCCTGGTTCAACCAACCTAACTACAAATCCATTTACTGCTTTTGTTGCTGAAATCAGTCTAAATTTTTGTTTCACCGATTCGACCTTAAAATCCTTCCTCTGTTATTTTATACTTCACGTTCTTCTAAAAGCTATCTTTTCAGTCCATTTTGAAGACAGAAGAATTCTAGTTTATCCAGTCATCCCCATTACAATCCAATAATGCTAGGGATGTATCATCTCTGCATTACCAATAAGACTTGAATATTTAACTTGTATCTCAGTAATCAAAATACTAAAAAATAAATCACATAATCTAATTTGGCTGAGTGCAGGTACAAATCATTTTAAGTAAGCTATGAATCATCATCAGCTTATGCCCGCAACATCGATTCTCCTGCTCCTCGGATGCGACCTGACCTGCTGTGCTCTCCCAGCAACACACCCTCGACTATGAATCATTATCTATATGATATATCTTCTCATCTTTTACTTTCCATTTCCAGTGACCATTTGAATGTATTAATGTGAAATAATAAGGTTGAAAAGAGAAAGTGCTATTGATTCATCATATTCTCAGTAATGCCAAAGCAAGTGCATGTATTAGAAACTTTTGCATGAAATTGTACTGAGTGGCCCTTTTGAGTTTTTTTACTTGCATGATCTTGCCTAATGCAATACCAGAAGAATTTTTTATATTCATGTTACTTATCTAACGATCCTCTAACATCACCAAGCAATGATTGTACATGGTCTTTTCTCCCCCAAATGGAGCTGTTGTATATTTGCATTTGTATGTCGCTGAAACTACCTGTACCAACACTTGCTAATGTTAGAGCTAGTAATTATGTTCTGCACCAAAATAATAATAAAAGATGGCTAGTTTGTATAATGTTGTGTAATAAAAAATTCCAGTTCTCCCCCCCACCCCCCCACAGTGTTTTAAAGCTCGACTCCATCCTGTCCCCCATCAGGCACTTCCCACCTACATCATGCCCTTCATATCTTGAATAACTTCCAGTTCCCTAGCCCACAGCACCTTTTAGAATTCAAATAACCTCATTCCCCATCCCCTGACTCCCTTACCAGCCCCTTCCCCTCCCTGCCAGTGCTCCCTGCCACCAATCAGATTCATTCTTCCCATTGACCAACTAGGTTGTACCCTCTATCTGTCTTCACTTATCCCCACTTCACCACCTTGCCCCCGCTTCCCCCTTTATCTGTAGCTCCCACCACACCCATTCCCATTAATGAAAAAGAGTTACACCAGAAACATTGACTTCTGATGCTGCCTGGTTTGCTGTGTTTTTCCAGCCTCATGCATGTCTTCTTTGGATTCCAGCATCTGCAGTTTTTTGTCCCTACCCAAGTTGATGTAATTGGCCATTTTGCTTGAAGAAGTAGTGTGGAAAAAGAAAGAAAATTGATCATTTTAATGTGGCTTAATCTTTGTGTTATTCATGTGAAATTGAATATTCTGAATGTTATTTTTCTTTGCTTTCCTTTTGCATGTGTATTTCATTTACTCTGTTGTGTTTTTTGATGCATTGTTTTGATTTGTGAGTTTTATATAATTTTAGAATTGTGAATGAAATTTATCTCTCACAGTCATAGCATTTTTTCTTTTATAATAGATATTGATATCACCTTTTAAAGATAAGTCAATGATAATTTTCAAAATATTGTTTCATAATTTTGATTAACACAATCTACTAATCAATGGTTTATGAACAATCAGCCTGGCAGTGACATTGTATATTGGTTAAACTAAATTTTGAACTCAGTGAAAACAGATCTCAACATAACTTCAAACAATTTTTAATACAGCCGCGTTCTATAGATTTAGGACAATACTGCATTAAAAAAAATTGTCAAGATAATTTCAGCTCTCAGTTATTTTAAACTGTTAAAATACAGTTGAATTATTAAAGATCCATATTTAATTCAATAAAATAATATTGTTAATAAACAGCAAACTTCAAAATCTCATACGACTATGAGGATTTCAGTGCATGCTAGTGAAAGGACTAAATTGATTTAAAGTAATTTCTTTCAATGAATAAATTTAGTTTTTTTATACTAAATACACCAAAAGCTCTGACCTGAGGGTGCAAACTAAAAATTGAATTTCGAATGAAGTGCTGTTTAAGCACATTAATATTGTGTGAGTACTTATAAATTATACCGAATTATGTTGAGCACTTATAAATTAAAGCAAATATTTTTAACTTAGAATGAATGATTTATTATATATAGTTCTGGAAAGTAGTTTATTTGCCATTTTTTAATTGATCAAGTCTGGTTGGATGAATAGGTTCACCTAACTGAAATGCTGTGTACTTTGGAATCCCATAAATTGTTTCATTAAAATCAACAGTGATTGTTACGTTTGTTTTTTAATACACTGTTTAGTATGAGTATTTTCTGCTATGAATAGCAATCAAAATTTGAGTTTTCAAAAGGTACATGATCAACTTGTGACAGTGAACATATTTTATTCAAAAAGGTTGTGTAGTCATTGAGAGGACAGTGTAATTTTAATACATCCTACAAATGATATGGAATTGGGTGAAATTAAATTGAAAGCTTTGCTGATTTACATTGCTACATCTTAAAAATCTTGTCAGTTTAAAATTTACAATTCAGTTATTTCATGTTATACATTTTTGTGATAAGGCACATATTATTATTCAACTTTTTGAACTTTTGGTAGGTTCTATCAAATAAAGTGTTCTATCAAATAAAATGAAATTCTGTCTTTTATGTGTTTGTCTTTTAATACAAGATTTAGTGTTAATTTACATTGCCTCTTACTATTGCAAATTGATTCAAAGTACTTCACCCCTTGCAATGACTGCTATGCAGAAAGAAAATGAGTCTGTCTAATATTGCCACACGAAGCCATAATTCTGTTGCTATGCATTCTAAGTGTTATTGTTGATCATTCGTTGTTTGATGATTTGACTGTAAATGACAACACTTAACTGCAACGGATAGATTCAGCTATTTTGTATCTTGAATGGGCAATCTTATGATTTTAAAGAAATAAACTTCCAAGGTCCTTTGAAGGCTATTTCGTGGTGGTAGCTAGGAATGCATTACAATTGTTGCGTTTTTAGTTTTGTATCAACACTAAATCAACATACTGAATCTTCTTTGGGGCTAGTAGTTCGACACTATTTCACCATGAATCACATCCACTCTCTTAAAGAAGCAGAATGAGAAGCAAAGAGGGAGTGTGAAAAGAGACTGGTAACCAACATAAAAGGAATTCTATAGACAGACAAATAGCAAAAGAGTTGCAAGAGGTTTTGGGTTAACTAGGAGCTAAAGAAGGGGTTACATGTGGAACAGGGAGTGTGCACGAGGTAGTAAATGAGCACTTTATATCCTAGCGAGTTTTGAGAAGATTTGTAGCTCAGGTTGAGGTTCTGGATGTAGGTTTGCTCGCTGAGCTGGAAGGTTATATTTCCAGATGTTTCATCACCCTACTAGGTAACACCTTCAGTGGGCCTCAGGCGAAGCACTGCTGATGATTCCTACTTTCTATTTATATGTTTGGGTTTCTTTGCATTGGTGATGTCATTTCCTGTGGTGAAGTCACTTCCTGTTCTTTTTCTCAGGGTGTGGTAGATGGGGTATAACTTGACGTGTTTGTTGATAGAATTCAGGTTAGAATGCCATGCTTCTAGGAATTCTCATGCTTGTCTTTGTTTGGCTTGTCCTAGGATGGATGTGTTGTCCCAGTCGAAGTGGTGTTCTTCCTCATCCGTATGTAAGGATACTAATGAGACGGGGTCATGGCTTTTTGTGGCGAGTTGGTGTTCATGTATCCTTGGTGGTGGGTCTGGGTGGGGCACTGTTTGGAGGGTCACTGTGGACTCTATGGCTGAATGGCCTGCTTTCATACTGTAGGGTGATTCTGTACTCTGATTCTAAGTGTGCAGAAAAGATTCACAGGAATGATTCCAGGAACTTCAATTATGAAGATTTTTTAGAGAAGTTGGAATTGTTTTCATTGGAAAAACAAGGCTGAGAGGTGATTTTATTGTCAAGTGTACAACTCATGAAGTGACTGAGAGCAAGAAGACACTCACTTAAAGAAGGTAACAGAAGCAAAAACAACTTAAGAAAATGTCCTTTCATATACCAAGTAGTTAAGATCTGGAATGCACTGCCTGAGCTGTAGAGCTATGTTCATTCGAAACTATTCATTCAAGAAGCAGACAATTATTTGAAAAGGAAGAATGTTCTGTGTTAAGGGGAGAATAAGGCTGGAGAATGGCAGTAAGTGAATTGCTGGAGAACTGGTATTGACGCAATAAAACAAGTAGCCTCCTTTTGTATTGTAACAAATTGGTAAGACATAATCTTAAAAAGCAATTATCTTTTGTTTCGGTACTTGATTTAATAGAAACTAGAAGCGGAAGTGTAGATCATTTGGGTCTCTGTGCCTGATCTGGTATTCAACATATGGTCATGGCTGAACATCTAACTAGTGCCCTGATGCTGCTTTCTCCCCAAACCCTTCGCTTCCTTTAGTCCTAAGAACTATATCCAAACACTTCTGGGAACTATTCAGTATTTTGACCACGACTACTTTTTGTGTTAGAGAATTCCACAGGCTCATCACTCTCTAGGTGAAGAAATTTTTTCTCATCTCAGCCTTGAATGGCCTATTCTATATCCTTAAACTGTGACCCCAATTCTGACTGACTTGGTAATTGGGAGAATCTTTCCTGCATTGTGGGCGGCACGGTGGCACAGTGGTTAGCACTGCTGCCTCACAGCGCCAGAGACCCGGGTTCAATTCGCGCCTCAGGCGACTGACTGTGTGGAGTTTGCACGTTCTCCCCGTGTCTGCGTGGGTTTCCTCTGGGTGCTCCGGTTTCCTCCCACAGTCCAAAGATGTGCGGGTCAGGTGAATTGGCCATGCTAAATTGCCCGTAATGTTAGGTAACGGGGTAGATGTAGGGGTATGGGTGGGTTGTGCTTCGGCGGGGCGGTGTGGACTTGTTTCCACACTGTAACTAATCTAAAAAAAAATTTGCTCTGTCTCACCCTATTCAAATTATGTAGGTTTCTATGATATCCACCCTCCACTCATCATTATTCTAAACTCCAGTGAATGTAGTCCTAATGGATCCAGTCTCTCTTCATACATCAGTTGTGTCATCTGTTGTGGACCAAGCCAGACCCCCTCAAATTATTTTAAGAAGATAACCCAGACCCTAATGTTTTCTTATTTTAAAGGCAGATGTGAAGTGGATATTTCAGGTGTCATGTAGCTGGTCAAACCACTCAGCCAAAAGCAAAACAGAATTTACTTAAACGCTACAGTTGAAACATGAACAAAAGAAAACAATTTAGAGAAACTATTGGAAAACTTAACCGACCTGAAACAGCAACTTACCTAAGGAGCTGTTCCAATTCAGTAACCACCAATAAACACAGCCCTTGGCAAAAAGGTAAATCCAAGCACCAATTCTTAAAGGCAGGAGGGAACAACTTCCAAAGAGATTTCAGAGAGAAAGTCAATCAAGAAACATTTGCTGAAGCTTGGAACCTTACTGGGCTGCAGCAGCTTGTGACTGCTACAGCTAAACCAAGTTAGAAAAACCCTGAACTGGGAGAACTGGCCACTTCCTGACGAAGGGCTTTTGCCCAAAACATCGATTTCGAAGCTACTTGGATGCTGCCTGAACTGCTGTGCTCTTCCAGCACCACTAATCCAGAATCTGGTTTCCAGCATCTGCAGTCATTGTTTTTAACTCCCCTGAACCAGACACTTCAGTTCATCCGCTTTTACAACCTCTCTTATAAGGACAAAATAACAGCACCATCACACATCCCAGGAATTAGTCTGTCTTCATGCAAAAGTGGACAGAATAGAATAATTGTTTGGACATCCTTGTGTCTAACAAAGCCAAGGATCATTTCATCTTCAAATACTAGAAGAACTGGAAAAGTAAAGCTATCGTAATGTATTCTGTTGTTTGCATACATTGGTTGGTTCTTTGTTAAAACTGAATCCATGATTTATTTGAGCTGCTGATTAATGTAAGATCTGAACCAAGTTTAAACATTGATAACATGCAGAAGACAGTGGTCACATCATTTATGTTGGCAGACACATTTAAAAAGTGTGTCTTTCCAATTTCATTCAGAATTTAAGAAATAATTCTGAATAAATTGAATTTCAAGGTCAGTCAACTGTCATCAGAGAAAACAGTAAATCATACCCAGCTATCATAGGTTAGCGGAGAAAGTGAGGATTACAGATGCTGGAGATCAGAGCTGAAAATGTGTTGCTGGAAAAGTGCAGCAGGTCAGGCAGCATCCAAGGAGCAGGAGAATCGACGTTTTGGGCATGAGCCCTTCTTCAGGAATGAGGAAAGTGTGCCAAGAAGGCTAAGATAAAAGGTAGGAAGGAGGGACTTGGGGGAGGGGTGTTGGAAATGCGATAGGTGGAAGGAGGTTAAGGTGAGGGTGATAGGCCGGAGTAGGGGTGGGGGCGGAGAGGTCAGGAAGAAGATTGCAGGTTAGGAAGGTGGTGCTGAGTTCGAGGGTTGGGACTGAAACAAGGTGGGAAAGGTGAGACAACCCCTTCCACCCCGACCTCAAATTTACCTGGACCGTCTCAGACTCCTCCCTCCCCTTCCTAGACGTCTCCATTTCTATCTCGGGCGACCGAATCAACACGGACATTTACTATAAACCGACCGACTCCCACAGCTATCTAGACTACACTTCCTCCCACTCTGCCCTCTGTAACAACGCCATCCCATATTCCCAATTCCTTCGTCTCCGCCACATCTGCTCCCAGGAGGACCAGTTCCAATACCGTACAACTCAGATGGCCTCCTTCTTCAAAGACCGCAATTTCCCCCCAGACGTGATTGACGATGCTCTCCACCACATCTCCTCCACTTCCCGCTCCTCCCCCCTTGAGCCCCACCCCTCCAATCACCACCAGGACAGAACCCCACTGGTCCTTGCCTACCACCCCACCAACCTCCTTATACATCGTATCATCCGTCATCATTTCCGCCACCTCCAACGGACCCCACCAGCAGGGATATATTTCTCTCCCCTCACCTGTCAGCATTCTGAAAAGACCACTCCCTCCGTGACTCCCTCATCAGGTCCATACCCCCCACCAACCCAACCTCCGCTCCCAGCACCTTCCCCTGCAACCGCAAGAAATGTGAAACTTGCGCCCACTCCTCCCCCTTACTTCCCTCCAAGGCCCCAAGGGATCCTTCCATATTCACCACAAATTCACCTGCACCTCCACACACATCATTTACTGCATCCGCTGCACCTGATGTGGCCTCCTCTATATTGGAGAGACAGGCCACCTACTTGCGGAACGTTTCAGAGAACACCTTTGGGACACCCGAACCAACCAACCAAACCACCCCGTAGCTCAACACTTCAACTCCCCCTCCCACTCCACCAAGGACATGCAGGTCCTTGGACTCCTCCATCGCCAGACCATCGCAACATGACGGCTGGAGGGTTCTGCCTAGGAACCCTCCAACCACAAGGGATGAACTCCGATTTCTCCAGTTTCCTCATTTCCTCTCCCCCCACCTTGTCTCAGTCCCAACCCTCGAACTCAGCACTACCTTCCTAACCTGCAATCTTCTTCCTGACCTCTCCGCCCCCACCCCCATTCCGGTCTATCACCCTCACCTTAACCTCCTTCCACCTATTGCATTTCCAATGCCCCTCCCCCAAGTCCCTCCTCCCTACCTTTTATCTTAGCCTGCTTGGCACACTTTCCTCATTCCTGAAGATGGGCTGATGCCCGAAATGTCGATTCTCCTGCTCCTTGGATGCTGCCTGACCTGCTGCACTTTTCCAGCAACACATTTTCAGCTAAGTAGGTTAGCCACAGTCTGAACTCTGTATCCTTTATCTCCAGTGATACCATGATACAGCCTTTTACCAGCAACAGGTTTCAATTATTGCTACCTTTAAATCCACAGATATTTGAAATGATCCTGTGGACTTCAAAACCAGCATCTGTCAAATCTTAAAACCCATCAGTGGATTGGTGATTCTTCTGTGCTGGTTGATTGAGAATTTAGATGCAAAGAACTATAGATGCTGGAAATCTGAAATAAAACCGTGGGTCTGGCAGTATCTGTAGAGACAAAATTAGAATAAACATTTTGATTAGGTGACCCTTCCTCAGAACTGAAATTGTTGGGAATAGGTGAATAGGTGCCATTTATGCTGATCGTAGTAGGGTTGGGGAGGTTAAGTGAATAGAGTATGTGGAGATGGAGCCCAGAAAAAGAAGGAAAGAAAAAGATAGCTGATTATGAGTCAAGAGAGATAAATGCTATATAGAATACTAACACAGTAAGTTGAAAACGTGTTGGCTGTACACGGAGCAACCCATACAATGCAGGACTTAAGGGTGTGAGCGGAAAGTAACTGGCATGGAAGATTGTGTTCTGGAATTGTGAACCCTAGTGTTGAGTTCTGAAGGCTGTAAGCTGCTTAGGCGGAAGATAAGGTTTTGTTCCTTCAGCTTGTGTTCAGCCTTACTAAAGCACTATGTTTCAGGTCTACTGGAGTCAGAAATGAACAAGGCGAAGGTGACAGAAAGGTGGACATTGGAAGCAAATTAATTAATTTCTCAACTTTTTGGATGAGAGCAGGAAGCAGCAACAAAGATGACATCAATGCATCAGAGAAAGAGCCGGCAGACTCTCCGTCAAGACGTGTTGATGTCCATAGTGAAGAAAATGTGACTAAAGCTGGAATGCTAGAAATTGAGGAATAGATATAAAGTATCAGAAGAATCATAATCCTGAATGTAACTGAGAAGAAACCGGGTTCCAATGAGAAGTTGTACTGGTCTTGAAATGTTATTTCTGTTTCTCTCCATAGATGCTGCTAGAACTGCTGAGCTTCTTCAGCAGTTTCTGATTTTACTTCAGATTTCCATCACCTGTCTTATAGAAGAATAGAAGCATCTTCTGGTCAATCATGCTTGCTAAAATAGCATCCCACAAGCTTTAGCCTCTGAATATTTGTTCCAGGAAAAACTTGAAATACAAATAAGCATATACTTTGCTTATGTAGAAAAGGTCTAAGTTGTTTGATGCTGAAGTTATGTTAACATAATTCTAATTTGTTGTCACTTTGAATAGCATAAGCCATGAGATATCTAAGCAAAGCCAATTATTTGAATGTAGGTTAAGTATTCATGCTATAGCAAACAAGCTGCACTTTCTGCAGGGTATTTGTTACGTGAATTAAATTTCTACAACCTAATCATGACCTACAGTACACAAAATGACAAATTAAACAGGAACTGAAATGAAGTCATTGCTTTTATTGCTCTTGCTAATTTGAACTAAAAGGTTAATTACAGTTTGTGAAAATGTCCCATTCAACATATGCTATGCTCAATGTGAAAGACTTTGTGCTTGAGCAGGTAATTTTGTAATATACTGTTTCTTATGCCAAGTCAAGTAAAGTAGTAACTGGAGGGCTGGTTCGTTGCAGCTAGATTTTCCCACCATTACTCAATGTTATCATGGTTACAAAATTAAGCCAATCATTCAGTTATTAGCTCAGACTCTTTAAAACACTATTAAGAAACATTAAATACACAAAGCACTTTTGGCTGCACTCAACTGCTTTACTGCAAAGCTACTTTCACTCTCTACCATTCATCCTTTGTATCAATATCTAGATAAAGACAATGATGAATTTGAAAGCTAATAATTTAAGTGCAACCTGAACCACTGGTGAGATGGTGATTGGTTGCACTATTGATGAATCTTTCCATCATTTTATTGATAATTACAGGATTGATCATCAGTAATTGACCAGGGTACATCGTTATGTTATGGACCTAGCTGAGGAATTTTCCCTGTTCTTGGGCAGCATCAAAGTCGAATTGGAACAGTACGACTTTCCTAGCGATGGACAATAGTGACCCATGCAAAATCCAGCATAAAATATTTTGGAAATTTATTTCCTCTGGTATTTTCCCATTTGCCACATTGGAGCTTAACACTTCCAACCTAATGAGGAAGGGACAACAACTGATGCTTACATCTCATGAAATAACAAAATAAACCATTTCTCCACAGATATGCCTGTCTTGCTGAGTATTTCCCTTTCTGTTTTCACCTCTCCCAAATCTCTGGTTCAATTAGTTTCACTCATGCCTCTGAGTTAGAAGGTTGTGTGCTCAAGTTCCATTCTAACATTTGAGTTCAAAGGCTGACATTACATCTTTGGAGGTGTCATCTTTTGAAAGATAAAATAAAACAGGTTCATTGTGTCTTGTCAAATAGATGCAAAAGATCTCATTTTGCCAAATTGAGGATCGTAAAAATTACCTTGGTTAATACTTACTCCCCATATTTATAAAACATTTTGAAAGTATGATATAAATTTGTATATTTTTTTCAGGTTGCTTTGGAGTCTCAGAGAAGAGAGGTTAATGTAGGATACACAATGTCCAGTTTAACTACTTTTGTGGTAAGGCTTTGTTAACTAATTATAAAAAGAGACTGCAGTTAAAAAGCAGGTATCAAATGGATAAGCATGGAATTTTCTGACCATTCTGCAGCTGGAAAAGTCCATATTTTTTGGTCTCTTGTGGCTTCTACCAGCTTCTGCACACCAGTTCTAAGAATGACAAAATGGTGTGTTTGAGATATTCTGTGATGCATTTTCTTATTTTGTGCAATGCTAATCATTATACAGAATGTGGGTCAAAAAGAGAAGCACAGCTGGTCAGTAGCATCCGAGGAGCAGGACAATAGTATAATGATTCACAACATAATCCAGTCCCTCTGCAACAGAAGTATTCTCTACCTTTTCAGCCAATGAAGAGCTCATGCTGAAAACATTGAGTCTCCTGATGCTGACTGACCAGCAGTGCTTTTCCAGCGCCACACTTTTTAACTCTGATCTCCAGCATCTGCAGTCTTCACTTTCTCCTAATTGGCTGTATAGAATGTTACCAGCTGTGAGCAAAGATGGGGAAGAGAAATCAGCAATGAAATCAGTTATGAAAAAGAAAGGAAAAAAAAAGTGGAATTTCTTGTATTTCTGAATGGGCATTCTAGAGAAGAAATATATTGTTTGGAACTGAAGGTTGACAAGATGAGGGCAATGTAAAACAATATTTGGCAGACTAACAACTGGAGTTCTGTATCAGATGGAATTTCCAATATTCTACTAACTGGAAATTATCACTTTACTCCCATCCCTACACCTAGGTATTTTCCTGTAGCACCATTGTTTGTTCTTTCCATTCATAGCAGCCTCCATCGTAATTTATTATCTTTACAATGGGTGGGTAATGATGTACTAGGCCCAATCTCCTGTGCCTTCTACATCTTCAGGGACAGTTGTAAGAGATGTTGAGATTTAGTTTCTTTTGAGGACCTGAACATTGTTTTGTTTTATCATTTAAGTTGAAATGTATGTTGCAGATTAGAAATAAAAATAACACTACTTCCTGAGTACCTGTATATTCTTTTACCCGTCATCATTTGAAAGCCCGTGTATTGGATGGTATTCCATGATTTAATGTAACTCTTTTAAGGACTACATATACTTTTTGAAATACAGAGTGGAAAATTGAAGATTGGACTGTATTGTTGCAGAGCAAGACTTATATATAATTCAAAATAAAAGTGGTACTGTGGAATTCATTCATTGTAACTTTTGCTGAAGCTGGATTTGTATCTTTGAGAGAGAAACTGGCACCAGATGCCTTTGAGGCGAACAAAACGAAAATGCCCAGCAGCAGCTTTTTCCTTGGTTTTAAATAGCAGTCTGTGACAGAATTGTGAGAGAAAGTAATTTGACTCAGAGCCCCAAAGGCGTGCAAGCAAGCCAGATCTCTCTCTTCCCCTGCTGAGAGTGGAAAAGATGTAATGCTCAAAGACATTGAAAATTGAAAAGATTTTAGCTCACACAAAATACCTCCATCCAACTGACTGGCTACCCAGTTGAGCATCTCCGCAGTGGCAGCAAAGTTTAGTGCAGTTATTGACGTGATACTATGTAGACTTTCAAATATTTATTTTAAAGAAGCTGAAGAAAGAAAGATAATTCAACAGCTATGAGTTTGTATAACTGCAGACATTAGCCAATGACAGATGAAGTCATTAAATAGCTGGGGAGGGCAGGAATTTTAACTGATAAGCATGAGTGGATTGGACTGAATGGTTAGTTATGTTCAGCAAAATCAGTTGTAACCCCAATCCAGCTCTGATTCACAGATTTCAACATGAAACATCCAATTAGCAAGTTAAATGATGCCTTCATGTCTACACAACTCTACAAATATTTGCTACAGCTTCTCCGCAGATTACTGAAACAACTCCAAGCCTGCCTTTTTGACACCTATAACTCAGTTTCCTTGAAGCAAGTGCCATGTTGTCTGTGAAATCTCATTCTCCTGTTGTTAGTATTGTCAAATTGATCAGGTAGACAAAGTACATGCTGCATGCAAGAAAAGATTGCGTGAGGAATGTTAACCATAGATTCTTGCTGACAGAGTAGGAGAGTCATTCATGTGACAAAGCTGAAAACTTGTCAATCCATTTATATTCTAAAGTCTTAAGATCATAAAAAATAGGAAATGGAGTAAGCCCTATATTCCTTTGAGTCTGCCATTCAATAAGGTCATAGTTGATCTGATTGTGCCTTGGCTCCAAATTTCTGAGAGTCCTCCTTTACCCTCAGTTCCAAACTATGAAGACTAAAAATCTGACTTATTCCACTTTGATTGTAATACTGATTATAGTCCATTCATTTATGGGTTAACATGAGTATTACCTACACAAATTCTTGACTAAGGTATCTTTAATTTACATAATTATAGATATTCTTAATTTAGTTGTACAGGTAAAGATGTACTAGCATCAATTTATACAAGAACCATCTTGGCTCAATGTAGAGAACAATATTAATTATTTCCTAATAGTCAGACTATGCACCTGACATAATATGGCATTTACAACAATGTCATTGTTCCAAAGTGGACTGATGTGTGTTTTCACTTAGTTGTGAAAAAATTGTTCCAAAGTAAATGACTGGATTTTCCAGGCAGCAAACAATAAATCCATTATAAAGTTCATATTGTATTTACACCATTATAATGTTTCCAGTGTAAGCAGTTTTCTGACAACTCTATTAATTGTATTGGGAAAGATCTATTTAGGAAAATGTCAGCTGCAGGTTGACATGTAGTGTGCAGAAAGTGAGCCTGAACACTTTTAATTTGAACGCCAGCTATAAAATATTTGTAGCCAAATATTAAGTGACAAAGAATCACAGACTGAAATTAATTACTTTTAAAATGAAATTAAACCAATCATTATGGGAATTGGCTCCCTTTTAACACAACTGTGACTAGATAAGTTAACTTATGCTTTTAATGATATTTCCTTTTCATCATTGAGAGCTATCTTCACTCATGCTTAATGAAACTAAATTGAATGAAACACAAGTCACCAATAATTTGCAATACATGTTTTTGAGAAATTGTTGGATGATCTAATAGCACAATTGTTAAGGCACAGCCTATTGAGAATTCTGAGAGTCTTTAGACATAAATCTTAGTCAGTTATGTCATTACGCAAGAAGACTCAGAAACCTGTTTTGCACACTTTTCCTCGATCATTGAGTTAAGTGTGACACTGAACTCAATACAAATGACTTTTTAATTACTGTGCATTGTTGAAAGTGTTAGTCCCTATATGCAACGAAGACAAAAAGGCTAAATGTCCAAACTGCTGAGTTCCTGCCCTATTTTTTTGCCCAAGTATTTCCTCCATTAAGGAATAAGGGAAAGGAACACTAGATCATACCACAGACACAAATTAACAAACAGGAAAGGATATAATGGCACCTCCTGTCTTATTTTGTGGTCCTAATACTGAGCTAATGCTCTGTTTAGAATAACAGGATTTGCACGTACTCCTACTCAATTTGAAAGATCAAAGAAGGGCTGATAACGAGATCACAGAGAATTGGATTATGTATTTTTTGTCAAATACCTTCTGTGATTTTTCTAGAAGTGACTTTAGAAAGAATCATTTTTACTCTAAGGTCCCAAAAATGCTTCCCAATTCCAATATTGTGGTGCAGGCCATAAGTTGTCTTATCTATTGTCCCGAAAGGAAGATAGTTTGGCTAATATTTTGGATGCGTTTAGAAAAAAAAGCAAAAGGGGAAAGTATTCTTAACCATCAAAATTATGGTTACAGTATTTGAAATTTTTAACTCAAAAATAAATTTCAAATATTCCTAGGATAGTTACAATGTTTTCTAGTGCCTTTAATTATTTTTTTCGCCATCATAATTTTCCCAAATAGTATAATGATTCACAACATAATCTAGTCCCTCTGTAACAGAAATATTTCTCTACCTTCTCAGCCAGTAAGTAGGAAAGATTAAGCATTAAAGGTAGATGTTGCTAATTTCCTGTTAATAAACAGCATGGACCAAAGAGGAGAAACATTAAATGAAGAAAATAACACAGTGATGAAGATGCTGAAAGATGCTTTTAAATAACTATATGCTCTTCAGATCTATTCGGAATTCACAATATCTCCAACAGCAATTCCCAACTGTGGGTTACAATCCCAAATGATTCACAGGATTTGGGGTCACAAGCCCCTCAGCTGCCAATGGCGATAGTGGAGAAAGAACTACTCAGACTGGAAACTCTGGTTAGACAACCCGAGGTACACCAGATCAATATCACCAAAAACCAAAGGAACAGATAATGACCCAAAACATCCTTTAACCTTAGGAAGCATTTCTAATGGTGATCGGTGTGCAGGCCTAGGTTATTTTGATTCTGACTGGAGAGAGAGAGGCTGGCCAGTTTCAGGAAAAATGGGAGAAGGGAAAAGCATAGAGGTGATTATTGTTTCCATTGGGAATAATGTGGAAGTTGGAATGTTTATTGGGTGTGGGTATGGATGGTGGTGGACTTACCTGCTGAGTATTCCATTTTCTGTTTTATTTCAGTACTGTTTGCTTTTATGGAAGCAATGATAAAAACTTGAAACTTTAGTGAAAGTTCTTCCTAATATTGCAATAGGTTTAAACCTTACAAACGTACAACTTTTAAACAGCTCAGATGTAACCACCATTGCAAAATGTACAGATGCTCTTGATATTCTTCATTTAACATGAAGATATCCTAAATACCTAATCAGCTGACGTACCAGTTCTCCTCCTATTGAACACCAGTTAGAGGAAGTACTGAGGTGGGGTACAGGGGACAGCATGTAATCTGATTGGTCACTTCAATATCCATCATCAGAAGCTACTCAGTAGCGTCACTGCTGACAGGGCACTGAATTGTAAAGGACATGGTTGCCAGACTTGTTCTGTAGGTGGTGGAGATATTAAAGCTTATTGCAAAAGTACCTTTTCTGTTCTCTCATCTCCTGTAACTTTCTTGAAACTTGGCAAGCTGCAGCCAAATCTTAGCTTGCCTTTGGGTGGTACTGCTTTCAGGTGAAAGACTACCAGATCACATGGGCCAGTATTTCTTATTATTCAAAATAAAATTAAAACTTATCCATTTATAACTGTCGAAAATGATCTAAAGTTCTTAAAACTCATTAGAGTTTTCTATTTAGAGGAACAATAATGATCTTCTTGAGCATATCTGGTGAGATATTGTGCTATGTTAGGCCATTTTATGGAAAATGCATAACTCTATCCATGTGTGCTCCTGTGCAGCTTTCTGTGTGTGTGCCAAGAAGCTCTCAATCAGCACCAACCTGAAATCACACTGCTTCACTAGCTGTTATAATGCTAAGATCTACATATTCTGCTCAAAATAAAACAAATGTGAAGTGCATTATAAGCTCTATGGTTATATTATTTAAAGGACCAGGCACCTTGATTGTCATTCACTTAATTCTTTGGAACTTTCTCTATTGTAAAGTATCTGGAAGTACTGTTCACCAGAATATTTTCAAATGGTGTTCTTTTTGTATGAGAGAGAGAGAGTAGAATGTCACTAAGTATGTAATGTTCTGTTTGTGAAATGTGTCTGATGTGGATGGATAGCTAGAGGTATGTGTGAGGCTTCAAACACACATGTGAGGGTGAGTTGGAGTATCGGAATGGTAAATCTGAGTGACAGAAAACTGCAATGGGGGTGTGTTGCATTGAGAAGTCTGAAGTGCAAGTGTTGTGGTTGTTTGAAGATTTTGCCAGCTTTCTAGCTATTGGCTAAGTGTTGACGGGAGCTGTAAAGTGATAAGTGAAGGTGGGGGTTAAAGTAGCTTTCACCTTGTCATAGTACTTTTTTAGCCCTTTTGCCCAGTGACCAGCTGAGTCCATAACATGGTCACTAAGGCTCTCTTCATGTTCCTGGTATCATTTTACTCATAGTGAGTAATTCCTCTACATGTAGTCTTTGCCTGATAATCTCTGGTAGCCTTCCTGGGGATTCAGCAGATCCTCCTGATTAGAAACTGGAGGCCCATGAAATTGCCCTCCAGAGTCAATTGCTAATCCTACGTCAATGGCCTCCCCAGTAGTAGTGAGGCAGGAGGTCCCATTCAAGTCAAACCTACTCCAGTAGAGTGTAACAACATCTCTGAACAAGCTGATTTGAAAATAGCTACAACACTGCTGGGCCCTCCTGCTGAATACATGGGCTACAGTCAGAGTTAAGGTGTAGAAGGCAGTGTGGGAGTTTGTAGACAAATGTTATAGTAATTCCGGTGAGTTAGGCACATGACATATGCAGATTGTGCACCCTGATCTGAAGAGGTGTGGACAGGGAATCACAATCTTCACACATAAACAAATGAGCCTGACCAACTTCCAAACCTTCAGTTTTATATTCAGGAGTATCTTTATATGTTTTGGAATCCTGGATAGCAGAAAGGACTTGTACAATCTTGATTTTGTCTATTTTCAATACCTTCAACTCACAGAATCATTAGAACTGTTGGAGTATGGAAGGAGACCATGTGACCCTGTGTGCCTATTTCAACTTTACAAATGAGTTACCTTGTGCCAATCTCTCTGTAACATTGCTCCTTTTGAGCTTCCATTTTCAATGTTTCCTACCTCTACCACAGCCTCAAGCAGTGCTGTCCAGACCACTTGCTTATTAAGAAAGCTTTTTCTCACATGCTTCTGTATATTTTGCCAAGTACTTTAAACCTTTGTCCCTTCATTCTGAATCCGTTCAATAATGGTAGTAGTTTATCATTATCTACTTTGTTTAGATCCCTGATGACTTCAGATGGTCTTGAACGTTCATTAAATTGTAATCATCACCTTTATTTCATCTCTGTAAGCCATAGAGACAAGATGAGAAATATTGCAGAGATGACCCAGTCTAGCCCTTAATTAGTGCATATAATGAAGTACCTTACTTATTTAACAGGAAATGGAACTACGTTATTCAAGTTACAAATGTGAGCTGACTGAACAATTCACAATCAAAAGTAAAGCAAAATTCTTCCCAATTTGGAGCTGTTCACCTTCCAGGTTTGCTCGGCTGTGCTGCTGCTGCCTTCAAGATGCTGCTAAGATATTGTTGATTCTTCATGACTTTGTCTTGTGAAAGTTTTCAAACTTTAACTTTGTAGAGTATATGCCTTCATGTGAATTGGCAGGAAAGTGTATTTTCCTATAGAAAGCCCTTGGCAGGGCATACATTTCAGTGTTAGCAACTAGTTGGACAACTATTATAGCTAGTAATTATAGTTGTCTCTTAAAGCTATATATTGTTCTTTCACTTTGAAACCAGGCTTTCAAATTGCTACAGGGAGGTTATTAATAAATTGGAAAGGCTTCAGAAAAGATTTACCAGATGTTACCTGGTCTGGAGAGTTTCAGTTACATGAAGAGGCAGGGACTTCTTTTACTGGAGCATAACGTGGATTAAGGGGTGACCTTTTAGAGTTTTATAAAATTATGAGGGGGCAGAAATATGGTGAACAGCAAAGGTCGTTTCTCCAGGGTGGGGGTATTCAAAACTTGGGGGCATATTTTTGAAGTGAGAGGAACATAGAAGAGGACAGCAGAGTACAGGCCCTTCGGCCCTCGATGTTGTGCTGACCTTTTATCCTACTCTCAGATCAAACTGGAGAAAGATTTAAAAGGGATCTGGTGGACAGCATTTTCACACAGAGGGTGGATGGTCCATGGAATGAACTGCCAAAGGAAGTGTTAGATACAAGTACTGTTAGAAAATTTAAAAGCTATTTGGACAGGTGCATGAATAGGTTGAGAGAGATATCGGCCAAATGTAGGCAAATAGGAATAGTTTAGTTTGGGAAACTTGGTTGGTGTGGATGAGTTGATCAAAGAGTCTGTTTCTGTGCTTATGACTCTACCTGATTCTTGATTTACAAGAGCAACACTTCCATCACTTTCTGCCTTGAAGGTGGAACTTCTCACAGGCTCTCTACTTATATCTTGCCCAGGTTGTTTATCCTGCCTGCCTTTGTAATTGCACATACTTTTCTTCATGAGATATAGAAAATTGTTGGAAAAGTCAGTATTTATTGCTCATCCTAATGGCTCTTGAACTATATGGTTTGTTGCACCATTTCAGATGGCAGTTAAGAGTCAACCACATTGCAATAGTCTGGAGGCACATGGAGGCCAGACCAGATAATGATGGCAGATTTCCTTCCCTAAAGACATTAGTGAACCAGATGGGTTATTACAACAATTGGTTTTTGATTCATGATCATGTCTACCAAGATTAATTTGATCTTCCAGATTTACTCACTGAATTTAAATTCCACCAGCTGCCATTTTGGGATTTAAACCCCTAAAGCCGTGCATTAACCTGAGGATTTTTTTTACTAGTTTCATGACACTACCACTAATCTAAGTACGTTATCAGCGCTCCTTAGCCAACATCGTCCAAACCCATGATCACTGCCTTCTAAAATATCAAGGGAGCAGATACATGGCAATACAACAAGTGCAAGTTCCCCTCCAAGCCACTCACCATCCTGACATAGACTTATATCAGCGTTCCAACACGGTCAACCACCGTGCACTCCCTTCCAAATGGAATTATGCTCACCCTGCACCAACGAAAAATTTCTTTTCTCAGGGGTAGTGCATCTATGTAATTCTTTACTGCAGAGGACTCCAAGGTTGGTTAATTTAATATATTCAAGGTTGAGGCCGATTTTTAATGAGTAAGGGTTTGAAGGGTTATGGGAAAAGGCAAGAAAGTGGAGTTGAAGATTGTTAGATTAGCCATGTAGTCTTTGAGTGGTGGTGCAGTCTTGATGGGCTGATTATCCTACTTCTGTACCTATGTCTTAGTGTCATATGGTCTAAGATACTGGAATTGCAGCTACAGCTAAATTAAGTCCTATAGATGTGGAGGAGAAAGCAATTCTCTTTGGTGTGAGTACTGTAAAGTTGTGTGGTTGGGATTAATGGGATCATCTTTTACCATGTGTTTTAAATCTTCAAGCTTGTTTTATAGAAACATAGTTTGATTTATTCTATTTTATCTTCATTTACTTTGCATAATGAATTTTTGTTTTATTGTTAAAACCAAATCTGCAGCATGACATGCTTGTGCTTCAGTGAAAGACCACCTTGTCAAAAAACAAAGTAAAAAGACAAAAAATGATCTGTCAAGCTGGATTTCAGTCTTGGATCTGGGTGGCCTGTGATAACAGGAGCTGGAATCATAATAAATCATAAATGAACTGTTTCTAGTGTCTCTGTGATGACAGAATATAAAACTAACCACGTTTTATAGCACTGTGGGTTTGATGATAAATGCAGTGTCATGGTGACATTGATTAAATTTAGGACAGAATTTAATAATGCAAAGGACGTAAGAAATGTAATGATTTCTAAATACAGTTACATCAGTTCACTGTCTAGAATCTAAAAGAAAGTGCATTAAAGCAAGGAGAAGAATGAATAATTGTAAGATTAATGTATCAAAAGTTTGACTGTTTATTCAACCAGCCCTTTGTAAACTTGACATGATAAATGGAACAATTTATCAGCTTTAGAGGTTTTACGGCCAGGCAGCATCAAGAAAAGCCTATCAATCAAAAAGCTAAATACTACTCAACTATAATGAAAATTCTAAGTTTCTACCTATCATCTACCATTCTTCATATTATAATTATTAAACATAAAATTTTATTTACAATTATTGTGAAAACATGAGATATATCTAAGAATGGTAATAAAATAATGCAAGATAATTCATGTACAGTTAAGTACTCATTAGGGTCAGTAAGGACTTAGCCCTTAAAGGTAATCAAACTAATTTCATGCCAACTCACTCTCCTTATGCTGGATGCTCTACAAATCTTTTCTTTTTAATGGTAATATTATATGTCCTTCAAGTAAAATTGTTGTTTGGCACTACCATCCTGCTAAATGGGACTGAGGTCAAATAGATTGTGCAACTTAAACTAGAGCATCCATGAAGCAATGTAAACCATCAGCAGAATTCAAACACAATCTATAACCTCATGGTTCAGTATATCCTCACTCTACTATTACCATTAAGGAGGGAGACCAACCCTGGTTCAATAAAGAGTGTAGGAGGATATGCTGGCATACCTAAAAAAATGGTGTCAGACCTGGTGAAACTCAACAACAGGCCTTCTTGCCATGCCAAATATCATAACCACAACCGACAGATCAAATCTAAGCACCTGAGATGTGGTCTTCTCTACATCTCTACATCTCAAATGTAAACTAAGGGAACGTTTCACTGAGCATCTCAGCCAGGCCAGCAGGAGCTGACCTGACCTCCCAATCACCGCCCATTTCAATTCCCCTTCCCATTCCCTCTCTGAAATGACCATCCTCGACCTCCCATTGCCACAGTGAATCAGACCGCAAATTGGAGGAACAGCATCTTAACGTCTGTATGGGCAGCCTACAGCCTGGAGGACTCAACATTGAGTTCTCCAATTCCAAATACCCTCCCTTCCCACACCCGACACCCTGTCCAACCCCTCCTCCTCCCTTCCATTCCACTTGCTGACCCTTTCTTTTAGCCACCAACTGGATTCCTTCCTCCCATCGACCAACTAGGCCGTACATTCTACTGTGTTCACCTAACACTACCTCACCACTCTGCCCCTCTGCCCACCCAAAGCCCTCCACTCTCCCCTTTATCTACAGCTCCCCTTAGTTCTATACCCATTCCTGTAGAAGGGTTTGTTATGGAGAAAATTACCAGTCTCGGAGTCAAAGTCGGGGTTTAATGACAGAATTTATTATACCAGGAAATAACGGAACTCCGGGGAGAGAAAGACACCAACAGCACAGTGGTCAGCTGTGAGTCTTCTTTCCACTCAGAGCACATGTCAAGATACTTTTATACATCTTGTCATACAATATATCAGTGAGGGGATTACTGTCTTTGTAATATGATTTGTTTGTGGTAATCGTAGCAGAATCGTTGATAGTTTCGATATAGTCATTGTCAGTTCCAGCGCAGCCTTGTTAATTTCAATGCAGACATTGTCAGTTTCAATGTCTGCGCAGAAGTCCATTGTTGTAATAATGGGCATTAATCGCTCTTCCTGAGAAGGACGATGACTGCGGCTCTGGCTATTAGCACTTTGTATTGAGCCCATATCAAGCTGTTAGCATTTCTATCAAAGGTGTTGACTGGACCCAGACACTTCGGCGGGCAGTGTACGTTATTCCCCCCGCCCCCCCCCCGCTCCGTATTCCATTCTGTACTCCCAATTCCTCTGCCTCTGCGATATCTGCTCCCAGGAGTACCAGTTCCACCACAGAACACACCAGATGGCCCCCTTCTTTAGAGACCACAATTTCCCTTCCCACATGGTTAAAGATGCCCTCCAACACATCTCATCCATATCCCGCCCCTCTGCCCTCAAATCCCACCCCTCCAACCGTAACAAGGACAGAACGCCCCTGATGCTCACCTTCCACCCTACCAACCTTCACATAAATCAAATCATCCAACGACATTTCCGCCACCTCCAAACAGACCCCACCTGTGCCCACACCTCCTCCCTCACCTCCATCCAGAGGAGCCTTCCACATCCATCAAAGTTTTTACCTGCACATCCACCAATATCATTTATTGTATCCGTTGCTCCCGATGCGGTCTCCTGTACCTTGGGGAGACTGGACGCCTCCTCACAGACCGCTTTATGGGAACATCTCCAGGACACCCATACCAATCAGCCCCACTACCCTGTGGCCCAACATTTCACCTCCCCCTCCCACTCTGCCGAGGACATGCAGGTCCTGGGCCTCCTCCAACGCCACTACCTCACCACTCGATGCCTGGAAGAAGAACATCTCATCTTCCGCCTTGGAACACTTCAACCTTATGGCATCAATGTGGATTTCACCAGTTTCCTCATTTCCCCTTCCCCCACCTCACACTAGCTCCAACCTTCCAGCTCAGTAGCACCCTCATGACCTGTCCTACCTGCTCATCTTCCTTACCACCTATCCACTCCACCTTCCTCTCTGACCTATCACCTCCATCCCCATCCCCATTCACCTATTGTACTTTGTGCTACTTTCTCCCCATCCCCATTCCCTCTCATTTATCTCTCCACTCTGCTGGCACCCTGCCTCTATTCCTGATGGAGGGCTTTTGCCTGAAATGTCGATTTTCCTGATCCTCGGATGCTGCCTGACCTGCTGTGCTTTTCCAGCACCACTCTAATCTAGACTCTGGTTTCCAGCGTCTGCAGTCCTTGTTTTTACCTAGTACATTACTCACTACAGTGTGTGTATTCTCTCCCCCATCTGCCTTAAACTAATCAACTAGGTTGTGAGTGCATTATGCTGGCATTGTGGTGGCCCCAGGCCGTGTCTGTATTTGCTATGCTGTGTCTCTCCATATTGTGATCCAGCAGCCATCTTATGTGTCAAGTGGCCAACTGATGGCTCAGCGGCCATCTTGTGTGTCCGTGTGCCTAGTGTCACCCTGCTTCGTGCCATCTCCCACTTCAGGTGATACCTGAAATGTTGACTTCTCCACCTCCTAATGCTGCCTGGCTTGCAGTGTTCTTCCAGCCTCCAGCCTTTCTACTTTCAATTGAATTTACCACTACCACATTTTTAGGCACTGTATACACTGATAACTCAACCAATAGGCCAATTATCAACCAGTAAAATCCTTTCAAAGCATGCCAAGAGCAGATGGAGATTTCTAAACAGCCATGTGATGAAAAGAAAACTAAAGCCTATATCAATACTGTTTATAACTTGAGCCTACACCATGTTTATACAAGTGCATGTTGGCCAAAGCATTAGGGGTGTCAGTTGATTGGATAACCAATGTAGGTATCAGTGGTGTCAACAGCGTGAGATTTGATTCCTGTTCTGGCTGGAATGGTTTCAGGATCTGTCTCCTTGCCCTAATCTTGATGGAAATTGTAGCACTGTGAGTTGGAGCTGCCTCCGGCAAACAGCTGAAGAGGGCTGATCAGTCTTTTTCTCCACTTCTTGCTGCAAACACTTTACTGGAGTCATAAGTCATAATTGCAGCATGATCCATGTTCTAGTATCCATGATCAGCAATTAACAATCCTGACACATAACTCTTGCTTATGAAGACAGGTATGATGAATTGTCACATGCCAAAAGTATTACTTCTAAAAGGCAAATATGGAAGATAAAGTGTTTTGGTCATTTGTTGAATGAAAATGTTTCCTATTAATGAATTTCAAACATTTGTCATGTGGAGGTTTTAGCTTCCCAAACACACAATGCCCCGATCGAAATGTTCCATCAAAAAGCAGGAAACTGTGCAGTTCACTTGAATAGGTGTACCTGAATATATAGGTGCTGGTATGTCAAACTACCCCAGGAGCTACAATAGAAGGATCCAGTTGGAAAAGCATTCAAGGTGGTCGTCATTTTCAGTATTACAGGAAAACCAGTATTTACTGTCAAGCCTCAAATAACAACCCTGTAATGGACTCCTCAATTCTGTATCTGTTTTTGGGGTGCAGTTTTTCTATTAATGTCCCTACTAAATCATTGTTCCGGGAAATGGTTTTGGAGGCTAACTGTGGATATTTGCTTAGTCTTGTCGCGACAAACATTTGTCCCCTTTATAATATGGGGCAAGCTTCTAGTGAGTGGCAATTTTGATTAATAACTTTAACTTCAACAGTGTATTGTTAAATATTTCTGTTGCAGAATAGGGATATAGTATAGAGGCCAAATACTGCGAGTGATAGAAATATGAAATAAAAACAGAAAATATTAGAATTGGTCAGTGGGTCTGGCAGCATCTGTGGAGAGAAAAAGAATAAATATTTTACTTTTTTGTGATCTTCATTCTGCGTGCTGACATAAAAAATAGTATCCATTAATGTTTTTAATATTTCCTGTACCTGTTTAGTTTAATAATGTGTAACGAGACCTCCATTTGTCTTTGCATCACCAGTCCTTCTAGCTTTCTCAATTTAGAACACATTATGTTTTACGAACGTGAAATTTTCATTCTTTTTTCTCTCCACAGATGCTGTTAGACCCACTGAGCATTTATAATATTTTCTGTTTTTATTTCATATTTACCTACACTGAATCTATTTGCCACAACTTTTACTTATCACTAACTCTTTGTAATGTTATGTTTCATTCTACACTAGTTATAGTGTAACAATCTTTGTACCAACTGCATATATGGTTCTCTACTCCACCATCTAAGTCTTAGCAAGCCACAGCGCCCCATTTGCTGATCTCAAAACTCCTAAAGGGTTCTCTGCTGTAGCTGTAGTGGGAATAAGGTGTAGACCATGTTCCATCGAGTCTTTGCAATCTCTGTGAATTTATGTATCAATATTATGAGGATCAGAACTTTTATATATTTTACAAGATAAAAGGTATACTGGTAATCCTAAATCCTGGCTAAGCACGGGAATCTGATATAGTAATATCATTGGTTCACTTATTAAGGTGAAACTTGAATAGTACTTTATGGGGCTTCCACTATTGAAGTCAAGAATTGTCAAGTAACTTGGATCACTTCAGAAGCTTTGAAGAAAATGCTTTGATTAAGCTGATTACAGTGTCAAGGACATTGGCCTGTATATATCAATGAGCAGATAGATATCTCCATTTATGGATGCAAGGTACAGGTATACACCAGGGAGTTGCCTGATGTATCATATTTCCCCATCTCATCCAAACCAATAAGATGCTTCCTACTGGTCTTACAAATCCCAAGAAGAGTCAGTATTGGTGAGCATTGACGAGCGGAAACTTGGGATTGCAATCTATGAATTTCTGGGCCACCAATTTTACTACCACAAAATAATCATAAAAAGACCTTTAAAAAATCAATTTTATAGTTGCAAAGAACTTATGGTATAAATAGGATTCATGTCCAAATTTGGTTATACTAAATTCAGTCTCAGTTAACTACATATTTCTAATCTGCAGCTTGATACATGTCATTGATTATATATGCTGAAAATGTGTTGCTGGAAAAGCGCAGCAGGTCAGGCAGCATCCAAGGAACAGGAGAATCGACGTTTCGGGCATCAGCCCTTTTTCAGGAAGATGCTGATCTCCAACATCTGCAGTCCTCACTTTCTCCTCATTGATTATATATATCCACAATTGCTTAACAGATGGAAGTTATATTCCGCTTTACATACTTTCTTGTTGACTGGGAAATGTCATTAAGGCATCTTTCACATACTTCCATGCTTGATTGAGTGATTGATGTCACTGATCTTCATTCGTAGTTTTGTGCAGCTCTCTAGGACACAAGGATCCTCCTCTTGGTTGCATGTGGTATCCTGTTCCAGCTGCTTTAAAATTATTTCAAGAGCTATGATGGCAAGTTCACAATGTTTTACATAACAAGTTTGATTTCATTTTAATAGATGATATTGATCCATGCACTTAAGTTGGCCAATATTGTACCTCCAAACAGATCCATTGGTGACACCACCCAGACCAATGTCCTGATAATCTGTCATAACATAAAATATCTGGGTTCTGAAGCTGGACTTTTCGGTTTCATAATGGACAAGACAAAAAAAATTACCTTTTTTATAGATATTTTTATTGAAAATTTAACATGTTTTTACAAGTTTACAAATAAAAAAAACAACTATAAACATTGATATACAATTAAATCTTAAATAAATAATAGCCAAAATCTGTCAAACAAGAGATACCAAAAAGAAAAAAAATGACAACTACTAATCTAACCTACAACTAACCAGAGTGTATGATTAAATCTCTTACATTACTCAAAAAAAGAAAAAAATGAAAGATAACACAGAAATTGAGTAGTAAAGTACATGCTCGGACTATGTTAACATCAGATTGTAACAAAACCCATATTCATGCAGGATTCCTCTCCCAAGGGGCCCCGGACCAGCCAGGGTCGTTGTCTCAATTAGATAAAAACACCTGATCGAATGGCCGAAATATCTGTATCATGTGTAATTCAAGAAGGGCTACCATATTTTATAGAATAATTCTGTTTTTTGGTGCACCATATTTGTAAGGAAGTCAAGGGGAATATATTCCATGATTATTCTGTGCCAATTCGAAAGTCCAGGAGGGCCCTCAGCCACCCAGTTTACCAAAATACTTTTCTTTGCACAGAAAGAGAGAATGGAAAATAATCTCTTCCCGTGCACATCCAGGGAAGGCATGCTCGAAAAGCCCAAAAGGAGAGATACTGGACGCACTCTAATTTCCATTCCCAAGATTTCTGTCAGGGCATTTGCTACTTTAGTCCAATATTTACAGATCTTATGACAAGTCCATAAGCAGTGTACAAGAGTGCCCACCTCTGTTTTACATTTGGGTCACATTGGAGATGCTCCTGCCTTAAATTTTGCCAATTGTTCCGGTGCAATATGGGCCCTGTGAAGTATCTTCAACTGAATGGCCTGGGTTCTATTGCAGATGGAGATTTTTCTGGTATTTTCCCAAATGTCATTCCAAATTTCTATGGAGATTTCTAGCCCCAAATCCTGATCCCACGTTTTAAGCAGATTGTCCATATCTTCCGATACTTCATCATGTAATAAATGATAAAGAGTGCTGACCAAAGGTACCCTCATTGGCCATAACACTCTACGTTCTCTGTCTGATTTATAAAGACTATCTAATAGCGTAGTCTTCTGCTGTATATAATCTCGAATTTGGAAGTATCGAAAGAGATCACCATTAGGTATTCCACATTTCTGATGCAGCTGTTCAAAAGACATCAGAACCCCTTCCTTGAACTGATCTCCTAAACAGGAGGTAACCCTGGATCTCCAGAGTTTGAATGTGGCATCTGTAAGCCCCGGTTGAAACCCCCATGCCCCTACTATCGGAGTATAGGGGGATGTTTTATGTGAATTGCTCTCATTTTGCCGCATTGTATTCCAAGCTTTAATTGTCTTTAGTATTATAGGGTTTTTACAGTGGTCCGTAATGGTTTTCCTCTTGTCTGAAAATAAGAGGTTAATAAGTGGGCATTTTACTTGAGAAGCCTCGACATCCAGCCAGATTGATCGCAGGTCAGACAAGACGCAATCGGCTATGTAGCTTAATAGGAAACTTAACTGATATTTCCTAAAATCTGGAAAATCCAGTCTACCCCTTGCCTGTGGAAGCTGTAGCTTCCTCAGCTTAATGAGGGGCCGTCTATGATTCCAGTTGAAGGAACCCAGCCAGCCATACAGTATCACCAGACGCATTCTCATAGGATATTGGAGACAGGGCAGGACATTCATTTTAATTAGTGCTATTCTGCCTAACCAGGAAATTGGAAGGTCTCCCCATCCCTGGAGGTCCTGCCTTATCCTCTCCAGTAAATGCACAAAGTTAGCCTTGTATAGCTGGCCAAATACTGGGGTGATAAAAATGCCTAAATATAAGAAACCCTCCAGGGACTACCAAAAGGGAAAGTGGGATCCGTCTGATAGGTGGGATATACTAGCGAGGACGCCTATTGGCATAGCCTCCAATTTTGAAAAATTAATTTTATAGCCTGAAAATGCACTAATTAACTTGGATTAAGCGAGGCACTGACATCAGGGGATTATTGAGGAATAGAAGAACATCATCTGCATAAAGGGTAATTTTATGTTTACCTGTACCAATCCTCGGGACCGTTATATTAGGGTCAGCCTGTATAGCTTCTGCTAGTGGCTCGATTATTAGCATAAATAGCAATGGCGAAAAAGGACATCCTTGATGGCAGCTCCTACCCACACTGAAGCTATCCGAGCCTAGTCCATTGATAATCACAACTGCTTTGGGATCATTATACAGTGTTGAGACCCATTTGGCAAACACCTTTCCAATGTGTAAAACAGATATGACCATTCAACCCTGTCGAATGCCTTTTCCGTGTCTAGTGAGACTACTACTCCCAGTATTTTTCCCTGATGGCAGGCTTGAATCACATTCAAAACCCTTCTAACATTATTGGATGATCTATGGCCCTTAATAAACCCTGTCTGATCCTCCTTTATGATGTATGGCAATACCCTTTCTAGCCTCAATGCTAACATTTTAGAGAGGATTTTAAAATCTTCATTTAGCAAGGATATTGGTCTGTATGGTGCGCAATCTTCTGGGTCTTTTCCTTTTTTGAGAATAAGGGAGATATTCGCCTCTTTCAGCGAAGGCGGGAGACAGCGTTGACTGTATGAGTAGTTATACATGTCTATAAGTGGGCCATGCAGTATTCCTGTAAATTCTTTGTAGATTTCAGCTTGAAAGCCATCTGGGCCAGGTGCCTTACCACTCTGAAGTTGCCTGATTACGTCAAGTATTTCTTGGATTGTTAGGGGAACATTCAGGACCGATACCTGTTCTGGGGTTAGGTCCGGAAAGGTCACGTTTTTAAAAAATGATTGCATCCTCCTAGTTCTATCTTCACAATCCTGCGATTTATATAAATCAAAATAAAATTTTCTGAAGATTGCATTAATCCTTTTGTGATCATGAATCAGAGTACCCACACTTTCCTTGATAGACGTGATAGTTGAGGGGCCTTTTTTTTCTTTGCAAGAAATACTAAATATCTACCAGGTTTATCCCAAATTCATATAACCTTTGTTTTGCAAATAATATTTCCTCTTGGCCGTTTGGGTAAGCGTAGTATTCAGAGCTGTCCTAAGGGCCGTAATCCTTTGTAATTTGATAATAGAAGGTCTGTCAGCATATGCTGTTTCAGCTGCTTTTAAGTGAGTTTTAAGTAGATGCTGCTGTTCTCCCTTTTTTTCTGGGTCGCCGAGTATGAAATGATCAAACCTTGCGCGTAAGCTTTGATGGTCTCCCACATCATTGATTGGTTGCTAGCCGTACCTGAATTAATTTCCAAAAATTCTTGAGTGAAGTACTTTACAAATTTACTATTCATCAGGAAGGAATCCATACGCCAATGCCAGGGGGATGTCTCATTGTTCCTTGCCTTGATTTCCATATATACAGCAGCGTGAACAGAAATTGTTATACTACCTATTTTACAGGATGATATAGAATTTTAAAAAGTCGAGGGGGCAAAAAACATATCAATTCTGGTATGACATTTATGTGGATTGGAGTAAAAAGGAAAATCTCTGCCTTGCGAGTGAAGGCATCTCCATACATCTACTCGTCCTAATTCTTTGTTCAAATCCACCAATTGTCTGGATCTGGTGGATACTCCTGCAGTACTCTTGGGAATCCTATTTATTTCCTGGTCCATAATACAATTAAAGTCACCCCCTATAATTGTATGACGAGCACCGAGAGCCATCAATTTGGAGAAGGCTTCTGTTATAAATTTAAAAGGATATGCTGGGGGACAATACAGATTTAAGATCCCATATTCCTCTCCATTTATAAGGGCTTTAATTAGAGTATCGTCCAGATTCATCTTTTATCTGATTTAAGATTTTGGAAGGGAGATTCTTCCGAATAAGGATGACAACTCCCCTACTTTTTGAGCTGAAGGAAGAAAAGAAGGCCCGATCCAATCCACCCTGTCATAATTTCAAGTGTTCTTTATCCAATAAATGTGTCTCCTGTAGGAGAGCTATATCAACTCCGTCTTTCCTGAGGTATGATAATATTTTCTTCCTTTTGATTGGTAAATTACTCCCCTTGACATTCCACGTGCACCATTTAACTGAATGACTAACCATAATCGTCCGGGCAAGTCCGAGACTCCTCAGGAGAAGAAACCCTATCCAAAACATCCCGAACACAGAACATATAAAATTCACAAAAATAGAGGTTCTTTAATACACTCATATCAATATAATAAAAAAAACTATTTCTAAATAGAAAAGATATAAAACATATTTAAACAGAGATTTTCCCCCTTGTTCCCAGGGGGCATCACTTCCTTTCCGAAAGCCCATCATATCCTCTCCCAACCAGTGCCCCACCCTTGACCCAGTCACCCCACGATAGAATAAAGAAAATTCAAATATACTACAGAGCTAGAGTTCACAGTGAGTATCCTACCCCCCCACCCACACGAACACCTAGATATATTTGGTAATGTTAATACCATGTATGGACATATATAACTATAAAATTACAGTCTCAACAAATAATAATTAAATATAGTAATACAAAATAACAGGGGAAAACAGCCCGGCTCTTAAAGACAGAGATAAAATATGATAAGGTAACCACCTCCCCCATGTACATTAACTAGATCATCTGGCCTATATATATATACATATTTAAAAAGGGGGAAATTCGCTAAGTGAAGAACAAATAAATAAACCCCTCTCCCCACTCCCCAGACATAATATTAAACAATAAGGTAATAAAAGGCAAAAAGGGATGAACCAGAGTGGGGGGAGGGCAGAACAACATTATTCACAACTCGAATTAACTCTTATAATTTATCTAAGAGAGTCCAGAAATTCCTTGGCCTTCTCCGGTGATCCGAAGTTGTGCACGGACCATTCATGGCTAAAATGTAGTGTCGCTGGGTAGCACAGGGAGTACTGGACGTTTAAGACACTTAAACGCTTCTTCGTTTCATCAAACACTTTCCTCTTTCGGACCAAAGCTGGGGAGAAGTCCTGGAATAGCATCATCTTGGATCCTTTGTAAATCATGACTTGGGGATCTTTCCCAAGATTTCTGGAAGCTTCTAAGAGCATCTGCCTCTCTTTGTAGCTCTGCAGCCGGAACAGGACCAGGTGGGGGCGCTGGTTCGAGCCGGGCCCGTGCATTGCAACCTAGCAGGCCCATTCCACCCTTACCTGGCCTGATCCAGCCTCCAGATTTAACAGCTGTGGAAGCCACTGCTCAAGGAATGCTGTAAGCTGGCCTTCCTCTTCCCATTAGGGAAGGCTCAGCAAACGAATATTTTTTTCAACGACCTCATCGATGTGATTTTCTAAGGTCCGGACTTACTGTTGAGTCCGGACCCGACCCACGGCCGATTCTGCTATAATCTCAGAGGTTGCGGCCTTTAGCTCCACCCCGCCGACTTGCCGCTCGATTTCCTCAATGTCTCGGTCGTGCTTTTGTAGTGCGACCGAGAATAAATTCCATCTGCTCTGGGACTCTTCGATGAAGGCGTTGATCTTCGCGTCAAGTTTGGAAATTACTTCCATGAGGCTCGCCACCGTAGGTAAGTCCCCCGGGGCGGCTGCCGATGCCTCTGCTGCAGCTGGAGGGGAGGGGGAGGTGGGGGAGGGGTTCCTACCTGCTGAGAACTGTGGGCACCTTTCCCTTTAGTCATTTTTGCAGGAGACTAGACTGTTTAAATTTAGTACAGAGCAAATAATTATATTAAATAAAAACTATTTTAAATGATTTGGTAGGTGTGGTGAAGGCGGGCGGTCCACTTTGCCCAAGTCTTGGGAGGAGCACAATAGACTCAGACTTGCTGGGTCGCCGCCATCTTGGATCTCCAAAAACTATCTTCTTAAACAGCACTTTTTCCAACTTTGCTTCAGGAGCTTGTGTACATTCTCAATATATTGGTTAATTAGTATGGTCACTGTCAAGGTTCAGAAAACTGAACTTGGCAATCTTATTGGGGAAGAATTATGTTCGCTGAAAATTGGCCTTACCACCATCGCAAAGGCACCAGGAAGTCCAAGGAAAGACAAAAAAATGTTGTTTTTCATTGGTGATAAAACATTCTAGTTCTGAACAGTATTTAATGGCACATCATATTAAGTCAAATAGATTGACAAGTGCAATATCCAGAAATATTCATACATGACAGGGAAATAAAATAATTTTAAAAATATTTTACAATTCTTTCCTTGTGCTATTGTCATCGGTGCTGCTTTAACTTGTTTACCCTTTCCCTTTAATGTCAAGCTGATAAATGACAATAATGGAAAAGGCTTTAAAATTAGGTTAATGCTAATAAGGAGATGACTTATAAACAGAGGGGGTTTTACAATACTTTGAAATCATGACAAAATGAGATTATAATGTGAATTATAGAATAAAAAATATGAGTCTAGAGGACCAATATGAATGATCATAAATGGGTATGAAAGGCTTCTATAACTCAGGAAGGAATGTGTCAAAGGAAAGGCAGATACAGCCCAGGGCTGTGGACCACCCTCAATTCTGCCATTTCAATTCTCTATTTCACTCCCATTCTTATCTCTCATTCCTTGAGCTTCTACACTAAAACTCACAGATATTTGAAGCACAGCATCTCCTCTTTCAATTTGGCATTGTAGAGTCTTCCAGGCTCTACATTAAATTTAACAATTTCAGATAATAACCTTTGAATTTATTTTGTTTTTTGATTTTATACTTGGACAGCATCTGTTTCTGATTTATACCCATTCTAGACACATTGCTTCTCTACTTGTTCCACCATCATTCTTTTTAATTGCTTTGCACTATCATCTCTGTTATTATTGTATTTTTATGTTTTCCACACCTCAACAGACCTTGGCTTTTGCTCTGTCCTTCTCCTTGCTCCCCCGTCTCTACCTATGTATTTGCTAAAATTTGTCACATCTCTAACTTTTCATAGTTGTCATTAAAAATCATCAACCTGAAATATTAACTTTGTTTCTCTCTTGACAGATGTTGTCTAGCCTACACCTTAAACTAATCCAGTCTATTGTTAACTCTAAACTACATCTCTGTTACTTCCAGATTAAATTGTTCCGGTGTTTTATTGGTTTAGCTCTATTATTCATCCTCCATAAACTCAAGCTAATCTCAAACTCTACTACCCACATCCTTTCTCACATCCATTACTGTTAATCTATTCTGTTAATGGCAAATTGGCCCTTCATTATATTATACACCTCAATGAAATCTACCCTCAGTTTCCTCTGTTCAAAAATAACAACATATTCAATATTCCCACCTAAAATTCTCTATTCCTGGCAACATCCTAATAAATTTGCTCTGTACTTTCTACAGCAATCACATCCTTACAGTAATGTGAAAACTGAAATCTATATGTACAACTCCAGATGTATTCTGACTTGTGTTTTGTACTGTTTAAGGATAACTTTCTTGTTCTTACTTTCTAGAACCCAGCTAATATATAAAATATTCTGTATGGCTTATTGACCACTTTATTTATCTGTCCTGCTACCTTCAAAGATCTATCAACAAGCATTTCAAGTTCCTCTATCCTTCTCAAATACAGATTGACATTGTGCTGCGTGACATTTGAATATTTATGGTGGATTGAACAACAGATGGGCATAAGTAGCCCAGAAAAGGAGTTTCTTGAATGGTTTTGAGATAGCTTTTTTAGAACAACTGTCCAGGGAGCTGATGTTCTTTAACAAGATATGAATGATCAATGATCTCATCATGAATGTGCCCTACCTAATTTAGACAAAGGAATGGCTCAACAGCAAAACAGTTGCAAACAGTTATAAGGATTTTTCAGATCACAGAGAATAGATATATAACAGGAAAGAGAATTTCCATGGGGAATATCCACCACCTATGGATAACTAAACAGAGTTAAAGAAAAAGCATTTAATTACCCAAAATAGTTGGCAGGTCAGAAGATTGGACAATATATAAAACATAATCAAGAGTCACAAAGAGATTAAAAAAAGAGAGAAAACTCAGAGAGTCCAAAAAAGCTTGTTAGCCTGCACCAGGGCAAAGTTATTGAAGGAGGATGATCTCAGTTTCCAGCCTGCTTGACTGTCCTCATTGTGAGAGGATTTTTTTTTCTTTATTCATTCATAGGATGAGAGTATCACTGGCTAGGCCAGCATTTATTGCCCATCCCTAACTAGCTACAGGGCAGTTAAGAGTCAATCGTACTGATGTGGGACTGGAATCACATGTAGGCCAGACTAGGTAAGGATTGCAGTTTCCTTCCCTAAGGAACAATAGTGAATCAGATCAGTTTTTCCCAATGATCAACAGTGGATTCATATCATTATTATACTCAAAATTCCAGATTTCTTTTTATTGAATTCAAATTCCACTATCTGCCATGGCAGGGTGGTCCACAGAACATTCTTGGATTTCTGGATTAATCATCCTGTGAGAATACCACAAGGCCATTAACTCCCTGAGAGTCCATTGTAACTGGATAAAACAGCATTTGCAAATTGAGAATTGAGAGATGTTACACAGGCCCCTGAGTGTTCCTTGAAATGAGCCATAAAAATTCCAGGCAGCTGTATCCTTATAGAGTCATAGAGCACAGAGACAGGCCCTTTGGCCTAAACTCAACCATGCTGACCAAAATGTCCATCAGCGCAAACTCCATTTCCCTTCATTTGGCCCAGATCCCTGTAAACCTTTCCTATCCATGTATTTGTCCAAACGTCTTTTAAATGTTGTTAATATGCCCACATCAACCACTTCTGCTGGCAGCTCAATCCATATCGTACCATCCTCTCTGTAAAATAGTTACCCCTCAGGTTCCCTTTGGATGCCTTGTTGGGCACCAGGATTGGACAGCTAACCAGTCTATTTGAGGGCAAGTCCTATTCCTGTGGATGACACAGTTTGATAATGGTGAGCAGGCAAATCCTTCATTTGTACTTGCACAAAGCTGTACAAAATGACAGTGAGGTTAGTACACATAGGATCAAGTCATTGTTCTACACTTTCATTAAAGATCTTCACCTGCTGCTCCTCCCTTTGCAAGTTGCTTTTCTTGCTGATGACATTGTAATCACATTCTCCTTCAATGCTGTCTTCACCTCTACAGCTTGCCCACAAGAAGTCTATCAACTTCAATGTCCATGTCAGACAGGTGAACCAATTATTTTTGTAGAATGCTGGAAATTGTTGCTTTCGCCCACACAGCTTAAAGGAGTGGAAAACTCCACTCAAGGAGAAACACAGTATTTGGAACTCTTTTTCAAAAATGGAGGTGGAAGCAGCTTCTTTGAATTTTCTTTTAGGCAGAGAAGGGTACATTCTTGACAGACAAGGGGTTAAGAGTTATCAGGGTAGGTGAGAATGTGAAATAATCAGATCAGTCAGGATCTCATTGAATGGTACAGCAGACTTGAGAGGCTGAGTGGTCAATTCTGCTTCTATTTTCTATGTCTGTCTGTATGTACCATGAGATGATTAGATTTGGATTCTGTATTGATCTGACATCTGTGTACACTGGTGTTTAAAGTAACAAAATGCATTAGAATTTTTTTTAAAATCACGCTATTTCCTGTAGAAAAATATTTGTTCCAAACCCTTTCGATTTCCTCCTTGAATGATCCCATCACACTGACATGTCTCCATAATTTTTTTTCACCCTCCAAATCTTTGAGAACTTTGCATTGGCACTCGGTCCCTTTCATGCCAGAAATATAGAATTCTCCTCCCTCTGTTTAGATTTCTTTGTTCTGTTATCCTCAAGGCCTCTTTAACCCTGTCTTGTATGACATGCAACCTGAACAATTCCCCTCCTCAAACTCCAGAATTCTCCATTTTTCTTAATCCCCTCAACTCTGCCCTCATCATCATGCTTTCAGCCTGTCATGATTCCAAACTCTGAAATTCCGTCCCTAAATTTCTCAACATTTTTATTGTTCTCTCTCCCTTTAAGACCCAACTTAAAATTGACTTCTTTGTGCAAGATCTTGGTCACAGCTCCTAGTATCTCCTGTATTTCAGTATCTAGTTTTTAATGGTTACATCTCTGTAATAGTTTTGCATATTAGAGTTTCTATATAGTTGTACATTCTTGTCGAAAATGAAAAGATAAATGCAGATGAATTAGGTTGGCTCAGTGGTTAGCACTGCTGCCTCACAGTGTCAGGAACCTAGGTTCGATTCCACCCTCAGGTAACTGTCTGTGTGTAGTTTGCACGTTCTTCCTGTTTCTGTGTGGATTCCTTCAGGTACTCCAGTTTCCTTCCAAGGATGTGCAGGTTAGGTGGATTTGCCAGAGGAAATATAATGATAGGGTAGGTTTAGGTTGGGTGTTCTTTGGAAGGTTGGCGAGGACCTGATGGGCCAAATGGCCTACTTCCAAACTTTAGGCATTCTATGAAAACAAAGTCCACAACTGAAGAATTAAACCAGCTGTTAGTATTGCAGCTGCTAATATCCCTAAATTCAATTGTTATTTGCATGAAAACAGTTGTCTTGATGTCAGTCCAAGGATTGCCTTTCACAATCTTGAACTTTTGACAATTGTAGAAGAAAAGTTTAACATCTCTGATAATGTATTTGCGCTATGCCAGGGTGATTTATAGTCTCACTAAATTGCAAACTGAGTGTGTCTGGATGACTTTTACTTTCTGGTTCTGTCTCACAAGAGTAAGAATTGTCACAGACTGCTAAATACGGTGAAAAACATAAAAACATCAAAAATACGAGTTGTGCAAAGACCTGATGTCAATTTGAAACATCCAGCATGTGTAGTCAAGCACTATGTGATCACATAAGGATCAAAAGCAGAGTTTATAAGGTGCATGCACACTTTCACGATAGCAACAACAACTTGCATTTAAAAAACAGCTTCAAAATAGGATACATTAGCAAGCAAAATTTGAGAGATTGAGATTTATAAGGAGATATTCCGTCAGATGAACAAAAGCTTGGTCAAAGAGATATGTTTTAGGGAGAAAAATAAAGAGAGGTAGAGAAATGAAGAGATTCTGGAGATAGAATTCCAGTGCTTAGGGTTTTGGCAGCTGAAAACCTGGCCACCAATGTTGGAGTCATTAAAATAATGGTGCTCAAGAGGCCAGAATTGGAAAAGTGTAAACGTTTCAGAGGCTTGTGGTGCCAGAGGCAATTATAGAGATAGAAACAACAAGGCTATGAAGGGATTTGAAAACAAAATAGGAATTTTTATAATTGTGGTATTCCTCAACCAGGAGCTGATGTGGGTGAATGAGGACTGGGGTAATTAGTGAATGGGACTTGATGTGAGTTAGGAAAGAAACAGCAGAGATTTGGATAAGTTCAAATTTATGAAAGATATAAAATAGAAATCTGGCCAAGAACAGCTGGATTAGAAATAACGAAGACATGAGTCATGAACTTTTGACATGAATTTTGCAAGACATCTTCATAGCTATGGACAAACAAATTATTTTTTTAATGACCACAGGAAAAACATAGAGGAGCAATATAATAATGCAAATCAGTGTGCAACATTGATTTAAGACCTAAAAAAAGCGTGTTTATAATGGCAAACTTTCAGCTTGTGTTAAAATAAATAAGCCAGCAAATTGGAAATAATGGCAAATGGAATAATGATAACTTGATGATCTATCTTTTTAGCACTAGTACAGCTATCTAGAACAGACATAGAAATACTCAAGAATAACCTTTAATAAAGATCTTAAATTACTGTAAAGCAGTATATCTTTTATTAGGACATAAAATGTATTCATTAATAATAGCTGTTAAAAGAATTAGAAGTTGCACTTCCACTGTTGTCTTTTAACAAATTCTGACAATACCACAGAGAAAATTGGGAAGTAAAAACAGTATTTCCATAGAAGACACTTCTCCCTCACCAGGGGATGTTGTTTCTCTGATGGAGCAATAAATAATTTGGGTACTCGCCGTTATCCTTGAAATTTCCCATTAAGATGGAACTTCAGATAGGATTGACTTTTTGTGAAGTTTTTCCTCTTTCCTCTTTATCATCTCACTAAAATCTTCTGCTTCTATTTTCTGTTTCTCGTGGAGCTGCAGCTCCCGTTCTTTTTCTTTCTTTTTCATTTCTGCTTGCAACTCTTTTCTCCACTGTCAAATGAATAAACACATCAAAAGTGGCAGATATTATTTAAGCATGAAGAAATGCAAATTTAAACAAATTGATAAAGGTAATTTAGTTAATATGAGTATGGACGTTGCTGAATTTGTTTAAACCTTTATGGGCAGATTACATTTGAAAGCATTTTGAGTGATGTGCAGGAACCTGAGGTGAAATTTTGCAGTCTGAATTATGATATACTGTATTATGGAAGCTAAAGCCAATTTATCTGCAGAACTGGAATTGCTAAATGGGAAAAGGAGCTTACATAAGAAATGTGAAACAAAATATAGCAACAGGAAGTCAGACTGATCAGTCAAAAAGTAAGAACAGATGTTTATACACTGTAGATCCACCCATACATACACACTCTGACATCAGCTCTTTCTCTGTTAATAAGACCAGACAGCAAGTGGGTATATGTCACAAATACCTAACATTGAGGTAGAAGAATCACATGACCTGATGCACAAGGCATCACAACCGTCAAGAAGAGGCTTAATGGATCTGCTGAACTTTTTCCATCTGATGCATCTGACTAGTTCATGAATTCTCCATTGTGTTTAATCTTCACGTATTACTCTGAGTCAAAGTGCATTTGTAGGACTAGAGTGGAAGTGTCATACTTCATTAAATTACCCTCTCAAACTTTGTTATGGTAAGGAAGAGTTGCACTAAATGTTCAAGAGATTCTCATGGTGAGTTGTTGTCCATTGGAAAGTCCAGGTATAAATGAACAGTTGAGAGATCATAAAACCTTTCAGTAGAACAAAGAAATGAGCAAAAGGGATTTCATATTGTCTTGGGGAGGTAGAATTTAAACAACTTTGCCCTCAAGGAAGAGATGCATTTCTATTACATACAAACACAAATAAGGAGCAGATATAGGCTATGCGCTCATCAAATCTTTGCCTGATCTGATTGTGGCCCAAACTCTGCTTTCTTGCTACCCCTCTTACCTTTTAATTCCCTTGTTGATCAAGAATCTATCTACCTCTGCTTTAGAAACATTCAATGACTCTTTTTCTAATATTCTCAGGGGAAGAGAATTCCATGGACTGATGGCCTTCAGAGAGAAAAAAAACTCTTCTCATCTCCAAATAAAAAGAGACAGCCTTTATTTTTAAACAGTGTCCCCTAGTTCCAGATTCTCCCATTAGGGGAAACATCTGTTGACAGTCTACCCTGTCAAGTCACCTCAGGAACTTAAGTGTTTTCATGGGCTTGGCATGAAATCTCAATTCCCCCACCCCTCCCATTTCCCACAAGCTTGTTTTTCTGTTGTGAATTTTTATACATTCTGTGTACATCATTATTTTTGCTATTATCCATCTATTATCCATCCATGTCCATATTCACAATTTCAGGCAGCTTTAAGCTTTTACTATATTCCCAGAACACATTTTCTATGGAATAACAACACAGATGGAAAGGGAAGTTGTAAGAAAGATGGGGTTTCCTGAAAGATATTGATAGGTTAAGTAAGTGGATAACAAGTCGGCAAATTAAGTATAATGTGAGAAAATGCGAAGTTGTTCATTTTGAAGTGTAGAAAAAAAGGACAGCTAGTGAGGGTAAGAATAGAAGGATAGAGCAGAAGGATGCTTGAGTGAGGGGCTGGTGCAGGAGAGAAGGGTTCACATTTTTGGATCATTGGAATCACTTCTGGTGTAGAAGTGACCTGTATAATAAGGACAACTACATCTGAATTGGAAGGTGACTAATATATGGCAGGGAGATTTGCTAGAGCTGCTCGGGAGGATTTAAACGAGTAAGGTGAGGGGTGGGACCCAGGGAGATAGTGAGGAAAGAGACCAGTCTGAGACTGGTACAGTTGGTAAAATGAGCAAGTCAAACAGTCAGGGCAGGCAGAAACAAAGCAGAAAATGAGATGGGACTGATAAAGTTGAACTGTATTTATTTCAATGCAAGAGGCCTAACATGGAAGGCAGATGAACTCAGGGCACGGTTAGAAACATGGGACTGGGATATCTTAGCAATTACAGAGTCTTGGCTCAGGGATGGACAGGACTGGCAGCTTAATGTTCCAGGATACAAATGCTATAGAAAAATAGAAAGAGGGGCAACAGAGGAGGGGGAGTTGCATTTTTGGTAAGGGATAACATTATGGCTATACTTCAGGGAGGATATTCCTGGGAATAGATCCAGGGAAGTTATTTGGGTGGAATTGAGAAATAAGAAAGGGATGATCATCTTATTGCGATTGTACTATAGACCCCCCCAATAGTCAGCGAAAAATTGAGAAACCAATTTGGAGGGGAGATGTCAGTTATCTGTAGGAATAATAGATTGGCAATGGTAGGGGATTTTAACTTTCCAAACATAGATTGGGACTGGCATAGTGTCAAGGGCTTGGATGGAGAGGAGTTTGTTACATGTGCACAAGAACATTTTCAGATTCAATAAGTGGATGTACTGACTAAAGAGGGTGAAAACTTGACCTACTTTTGGGAAATAAGGCAGGGCAAGTGACTGAGGTGTCAGTGGGGGAGCACTTTGGGGCCAGTCACCATAATTCTATTAGTTTTAAAATAGTGATGGAAGAGAATAGACAGGATCTAAAATTAAAATTCTAAATTGGGGGAAGGCCAATTCTGATGGTATAAGGCAAGAACAGTGGCTTAGTGGTTAGCACTGCTGCCTCACAGCACCAGGGACCCGGGTTCAATTCTAGCCTCCGGCAGCTCTCTGTGTGGAGTTTGCATATTTTCCCCATGTCTGTATGTGTTTCGTCCGAGTACTGCGGTTTCCTCCCACCGTCCAAGGACGTGCAGGTTAGGTGAATTGGCCATGCAAAATTGCCCACAGTGTTAAGAGATGTGTAGGTTATGTGCATTAGTCAGGGGTAAATGAGAGTAATAGAGTAGGGCATGGAGTCTGGGTGGATTACTCTTCAGAGGGTCGGTGTGGACTTGTTGGGCCAAAATATCCTGTTTCCATACTGTAAGGATTCTATGATTCAAAGTTTCAAAAGTTGATTGGGGGCAGATCTTCACAGGTAAAGGGATAGCTGGAAAATGGGGAGCCTTCAAAAATGAGATAACAAGAGTCCAAAGACAGTATATTCCTGTTAAGGTGAAAGGAAAGGCTGGTAGGTATAGGGAATGCTGGACAGCTACAGAAATTAAGGCTTTGGTTAAAAAAAAACAATGTCAGGTATAGGCAGCAGAAATCGAGGGAATCATTAGAAGAGTATCAAGGCAGTAGGAGTATATTTAAGAGGGAAATTAGGAGGGCAAAAAGGGGACAGGAAATAGTTTTGGCAAATAGGGGTTAAGGAGGATCCAAAAAAGTTTTATAAACACATTAAGGACAAAAGGGTAACTAGCAACGAAACAGGAACCCTCAAAGATCAACAAGGTAGTCTATGTATGGAACTGCAGGAGGTGGGGAGATGCTAAACAATTATTTTGCATCAATATTTACAGTGGAGAAGGACATGGAAGATATGGAATGTGGGGGAATAGAGAAATGTCCATATTACAGAGGAGGAGATGCTGGATTTCTTAAAATGCATAAAGGTGGATAAAGCCCCAGGACCTGATCAGATGTACCCTAGAGCTCTGTGGGAAGCTAGGGAAGTGATTGCTGTGCCCTTTGCTGAGATATTTGTATCATTGATAGCCACAGGTGAGGTATTAGAAGATTGGAGGTTGGCTAATGTGGTGCTAATATTTAAGAAAGGTGGTAAGAAAAAGCCAGGGAACTATAGACCAGTGAGCCTGACATCAGTGGTGGGCAAGTTGTTGGAGAGAATCCTGACAGACAGGATTTACATGTATTTGGAAAGGCAAGGACTGATTAGAGATAGTCAACATGGCTCATCAACTTAATTGAACTTTTGAAGAATTAACAAAGAGGATTGATGAGGGCAGAGCTGTCGACATTGTCTATACGAAATTCTGAAAAAGGGCTGATGCCCGAAACGTCGATTCTCCTGTTCCTTGGATGCTGCCTGACCTGCTGTGCTTTTCCAGCAACACATTTTCAGCAGTATATGAAATTCAGTAAGGTCTTTGATAAGATTCCTCATGGTAGATTGGTCAGCAGGGTTAGATCACATTGAATGCAAGGAGAACTTGCCATTTGATACAGAGCTGGCTCAAAGGTAGAAGACAGAAGGTGGTAGTGGAGGGTTGCTTTTTAGACTGAAGGCCTGTGACCAGTGGTGTGCCACAAGGATCGGTGCTGGGTCCACTACTTTTCATCACTTATATAAATTATTTGAATGTGAGCATAAGAGGAATAGCTAGTAAGTTTGCAGATGACACCAAAATTGGAGGCGTAGTGAACATCGAAGAAGGTTACCTCAGAGTACAACAGGATCTTGATCAGATGGGCCATTGGGCTGGGGAGTGGCAGATGGAGTTTAATTTAGATAAATGTAAGGTGTTTCATTTTGGAAAGGGAAATCAGGGCAGGACTTATACACTTAATGGTAATGTCCTAGGGAGTGTTGCTAAACAAAGAGCATTTGGAGTGCAGGTTCATTGCTCCTTGAAAGTGGAGTCACAGATAGATCGGATAGTGAAGAAGCTGTTTGGTATGCTTTCTTCTACTGGTCAGAGCATTGAGTATAGGGTTTGGGAGGTCATGTTGCTGCTGTATAGGACATTGGATAGGCCACTTTTGGAATATTGTGTGTAATTGTGCTCTCCCTCCTGAAGGAAGGATATTATGAAATGTGAAAGGTTTCATAAAATACTTACAATGATGCTGCCTGGGTTGGAGAGTTTGAGTTATAGGAAGAGACTGAATCGCCTGGTGCTGTTTTCTCCGGAATGTTGGAGGCTGAGGGGTGACCTTGTAGAGGTTTATAAAATCATGAGTGACTTCCATAGGGTAAATAGACAAGGTCTTTTCCCTGGGGTACGCGAGTCCAGAACTAAAGGGCATAGGTTTAAGGTAAGATTTAAAAGGGACCTAAAGGGCAACTTTTTCACACAATGGGTGAGGTGCATGTATGGAATGTGTGCTGACAGAGAAAGTGGTGGAGGCTGGTACATTACAACATTTAAAAGGCATCTGGATAGGTATATGAATCAGAAGGGTTTAGAGGTGGATGGACTAAGTGCTGGCAAATGGGACTAGATTCATTTAGGATCTCTGGTTGGCATTGGCAAGTTGGACCAAAGTGTCTGTTTCTGTGTTGTACATCTCTATGACTCAGTGACAGAATATTATTTAAATGGAGAAAAACTACAGAAAGCTGTAACACAAAAAGACCTGGGAGGTACTTGTGCACACAACACAGAAAACTAGCATGCAGGTATAGCTGCACCAAGAAGATTAATGGAATGTTGACCCTTATTTCAAGGAGATTGGAGTATGAGTAGGGATGTCTTAACATAACTGTATAAGGTGCTGGTGACCACATCTGGAATACTGTGTGCAGTTTTGATCCCCTTATTTAAGAAAATATATCATTTCATTAAAGGCAGTTCAGGGAAGGTTCACTAGGATAATCCCTGGTATGGAGGGATTGTCTTATGAGCAGAGGTTAAAGAGGTTGGGACTACTCATTGGAGTTTAGAAGAATGAGAGATGATCTAATTGAAATATATAGGATTCTTGAGGAGTTTGACAGTAAACGCTGAATAGATGTTTCTCCTCGGAGAGAGTCTAGGACTACAGACATTTTCTCAGCATAAAGGAATTTTAATTTAAGACTGAGATGAGGAGGATTTTCTTCTCTCAGAGAGTTAAGAGTTTTTGGAACTCCTTGCTACAGAGACCAGTGGGGGTACAGTCCTTATGTATATTTAAAACTGAGATAGATTCTTGATCAGTCGAGAAATCATGGGTTACGGGCAAAACACATGAAAATGCATGAATGTCAGATCAGTCATGATCCTGTTGAATAGAGGATCACGCTCAAGATGGCAAATGATCTACTCTTTTTTTTAAATGGTCTTCATGGTCTAATGGAAAATTGGTAGGTCTCTGGATTGAAGCCTATTGACTATGCTTCTGTTCTTGACAGTGTGAGGTCTGTAGGTCCCTTTAAAATGAAAGAACATTTGTCTGTCCAGTTGAAAGAAGCATTCGTTCGGTTGCAGAATCCGATGTGTTTGTACCACTTTTACCTTTATGACACTATCATGGGTCTGTTACCCAGGAAATCATCTTAACTATGTCCAGAATTTGTGGAAATTGGTCTTCCAGTCTCAATGGTGGCTTCTATGAAGTTGTATGCATTACATCTTCAACCTGTGTGAGCAGCTTCTTATTTTCGATATACCAGTAAATCTGTGCTGAAAGCTTTCTTAGCTTGGACACTTTCATTTTCCCTCAGCATTGGTGAAATTAATAGTCATACTATTTGACAGTTGTTTCCTGTTTGGCACAGTCTCTTCATTGATACTGAAGCCTCTTTCTGAGAAAGAAATGAAATGTTTTATTTATCCTTCATTGGATAAACATATGGATTATAAATCATTGCATAAACATATGGATGATAATGGAATACTATAGGTTAGATGAGCTTCGGATTGGTTTCACAGGTTGGTGGCAACAGAGGGCCAAAGGGCCTGTACTGCACTAAAATGTTCTATGTTCTATTTATCTTCCAAGTTACTTTAGCATATGTTTATGAGGGTGTTGTGCTTTGAATTTCATCGGTTCAGGTTTCTTCAGTTAATGTGTAAGTGGGTATGCTGCTCATTGGCTGTCTGATTGTGTTTATTGGAAATCTTGCTGATTCTTGCAATTTTAAATTTCTTCAGCATTGATCCTCGTGACCAGTTGTCTCATTACTAGCTATTCCTTGATAGTGATTTCTCAAATTTAACTAGCTTGATTCCTTCTGCCAAAATATGCATTCATGCTCAAGAATGAGAATTCTTGACTGTGAAGTAAATGTATGTTCTCTACTATCTGACACCCTTTGTACTGCAAAGTTGCTCCCTCTATACCCTTAAATGCTGTTGTTCCTGGATCATGAAGTTGCATTCCTGCATGCCGTAAACTGTTTTTTTTAACCATGGTAACAACATACTGACATTTGTCCTTGTATTGATCTGAAAATTAGTGAACTGAAATTAGTGACATAAATGTACTCTTATTAAAAATGTTTTGTCTGCACAATCTAGTTCCCTTAGAAATATCTTTGGCTTTTCTTATACTGCAAGCTGCACTTTCACATGGACCTCTTGTTGCTCTATAACTACATTCTCTTTTAGCACATTTTCTAAAAGTGACTCATTGTTTTACAGATGAACTGTATTTTTTTCTAAATTAGCAGGGCACTGCTAATGCCTATAAGGTTTCTTTGCTCCATAGCACTGTCAATGATTGTTAGTATCTGGTCTCTGTCTTATTTGGTGTACTGGTTTCTCTTATGTGTCTTGAGGAGCATTGTATTTTAAGAACTGAATAGGCTCTGCTGATCTCCTGTGGGATGATTCATCTCTTTATCTTAGGTTTTATTTGTGCTGGGTCCGCACTCCTGAATCATCCATTATCTGAATTGTTTTCTTGAAAGTAAAGTCTTTTTTTGAATATATAAATCTGTCAAATGCCCATCAGCAATTTCAACAATCTGTCTCTTATGAACTCTTGCTTTGAATCTCCATGGTCACATTTTTCTACTAACCTGTAGAGATAATTCATTAAATGATTTATGGATTTCTATTTGCTGAATTCTATTAAATCTTGTTCTTTCAAGAATTTTATTTGTTGTAAGGTTAAAGTAGTTGTCAAATGCTTTCAGAATTCATTGAAAGAAGATGCAGTTTCCTTTATACATTGGTGAGCTACATCATTAGCTATGTTCCTAAACATATTCAAAAATGTATTTACTTGTTCAGCTTCTGATTTAGAATCTAAGATGGAACAAATCTTGCATCTTAAGAATTGCTTTTTTCCCAAGATATCCAATTCTGTGTTCTATTTGGTCCATTTCTGAAATTAAATCTTCCTGACAATATTACTTCTGTTGTCATGGATTCCTCAGGTGAATCTACTTTTTACTTGCTTCAAAGGCATTTTTTTACTTTGCAGTACAGCAATGCTGATAGTGGTTAATGCTCTCAGAGGAACTTCTGATATTTTTATGGACAACACAACAGATTCCTGCATTTTGCGAATAAAATTGATTATTCTCATCTTTTCATGAGTAAAATGGGTTATGTCCACTTTTTTCACAGTTTCTTTAGATTAATTCCTCAGTTTCCTTGACAGTTTTACTGAATGAATCCCACTGCCTGTGGGTTTAATAACAATACTCATTCTCTTAAGGGCTTTATCAAATGAATATCACTCTCTGCAGCTCTATAAGATGAATTCCTGTCCTTTAATAGCTTTTTCTGTATGATTTTTGCTGTCTGCAGCTCTAAATAATAATGCCTGTTGCTGTCATGGATCTTTCCTGTTGAGTTCCACTTGGTTTAAGTAACAGATCTCCTGTCTTTTTGTGGCCTTAATAGTCTCTTAATTTTCTTCTTCCATCAGATGTCCTCTGCTTAGCTTTACAGATTTCACCTTTATCACTTTAATTGGAGCTTTGCAACATGCCTGTGTTTGTAACCTTGTTTTAAAGTGCTTCTATAGCTTCCGATTTTCTTTAATGCAATTGTACTTCATGGTGAACATTCACTACGATGGTCATGCTCTATCTGATCTACATGTGTACCCTGCTTATTTCTTGTTTTCCCAGCCTGTAAACTGTGTCATTTTCTTAAAGTTTTACCCTTATCCATCAGGGATTTTAACTTTACTCACAGAGCCACTGATGTTTGCTCTCCATGTGAACCTTGATGTGGTATCATTCCTACAGTCACTGGCACTTGACGTAACTGCCTTGTTGTGACGAGAGCTCCAGTGTCATTGAATTCCTCATTCAGTCTGGCTGTTGTGGCTCTCTTATATCTGAAATTCTTTTTGGGCACTGACTGTGCATTCTGTCCTGTTGAATCTTGTTACGGGCTGTGAATGTTCTGACCTTACAGTTGCTGACTGCATGGGAAGATTTCTTAAAGCTGTGTCTGAAGAGATCTTCAGATCTCCAATGCTATCAGCATTGTAGGAGGCAGTTAAATGGAGTCTGTACCACTTGCTACCATGTTGTAAGATGAATCACATTGTGGGAGCTATGAGGTAGATTCACTACCATCATCCACTTTCCTGATGGGGATCTACAGCTTGGTCCAGGCTGGAGAGGAGAATCACTTGGTAGCCTGGTGAGAAGAGGCTCCAGTCTTAAACAAGATGTAGTCTGCTGCATGGTAGCATGTTACATGGATATTATTACAAAGATTATGAGGAAGACCTAGATGGTAGATCTTACTCCCTTAAAACATAAGTTGTTCTCCCACCATACAATATCATTGTGTGTGATATTTAAAGTATTCCTCAGCAATAACTTTTTCAGACCCTTATATCCTCATCCAACAAAGGTCACCTTTCATTCTTCTACCCCAATGAATACAGGTTCAGCCTTTTCAACCTTTCCTCATAAGGTATCTCAGGATGAAACTCAGAGAGCTTGGGGACAAAGCGGAAAACTAAGCCACTATGTTTTATTTCCAAAATATGCAAAGTGTTTTTAAAGAAATTTTAGTAACAGAAGATCTCTCAAGCTGAACAACATACCAGCCAGTATTGAATTTAGACTAAAAGTGTACTGACTAATAGCTACACTTGCGCAGGGCTTGCAAAATACCCAGTCCATCCTACTTTGGATAATATCAAAAAGATTTTGATAGTAGCCTTACTGACTCACTTGAATCCTGGCGCTATCCCTTTAGCAAAGACATTCCTGTAGAGTCAAAAATGCTGCACCTGTTCAATGGGTTCTGGCTGAAAACACAAGACAAATGCCAAAGAACAGCATGTCATGTTCAATGAAGGCATTTCAAGCGCTGTTGGAGTCTATCTTTTAATGAAAATTTAACTGAATTTGGAACAATATTTGAAGTCAGCGATGCCAGGAGACTTCCAAATCTTTTGTTTCCCCCCCAGAAAAGACAGTCTCAGAATGTCAACAGCATAATAAAATAAAACAGAAAGTAACTATGAGCATGGCAAAAAAAGGTCAGTTCACTATCATCAAAGTTAAAATTAATTGAAACCTCTGAAGTAATCATATGAAAGGAAAAGTATAGAATCATACAATCCTTACAGTGTGGAAACAGGCCATTCAACCCAACAAGCCCACACTGACCCTTTGAAGAGCATCCCACCCAGACCCATCCCCCTACCCTATCTCTGTAGTCCTGCATTTCCCATAGCTAAGGCAGCTAACCTACACATCCTTGGAAACTGTAGGGTAATTTAGCATTGCCAATCCACCTAACATCGAACACAATCTTTGGACTGTGGCAGGAAACCAGAGTACAAACAAACATAAGAACTAGGAGCAGGAGTAGGCCATCTGGTCCTTCGAGCCTGCTCTGCCATTCAATAAGATCATGGCTGATCTTATCATGGCCTGAGCTCCACTTATCTGCCCTCTAACTGTAAACCTTAATTCCTTTATTGTTCAAAGAAAATCTGTCTTAGCTTTAAAAACATTTACTGAAGTAGCATATTACTTCACTGAGCAGGGAATCCCATCGATTTACAACCCCCTGAGTGAAGAAGTTCTTTTTCAAAACAGTCCTAAATCTGCTTCCCTTAATTTTGAGGCTATGCCCTGTTGTCCTAGTTGAAACACCTTCTCTACTTCTATCTTATCTGTGCATTTCATAATGTTATATGTTTCTATAAGATTCCCCCTCATTCTTCTAAATTCCAATGAATATAACCCCAGTCTACTCAGTCTCCCTCAGAAGCCACCCCCTCAACTCTGGAATCAACCCAGTGAACTTCCTCTGCACCCCCTTCTCCACCTTTTCCCAAATATGGAGACCAAAACTGCACGCAGTACTCCGGGTGTAGCCTCACCAGCACCCTGTACAGCTGCAACAGCTCCCTGCTTTTAACCTCAATCCCTTTAGCAATGAAGGACAAAATTCCATCTGACTTCCTAATTACCTGTTGTACCTGCAGACCAACCTTCTGTGATTCATGCACAAGGACACCCAGGCCCCATTGCATAGTAGCATGCTGCAACTTTTTATTATTCAAGTACCAGTCCTTTTTACTGTTACTCCTACCAAAAGGATGACTTCACATTTATTAACATTGTATTCAATCTGCCAGACCTTTGCCTACTCACTTAAAGTATCTATCTTCCTGCGCAAGATTTCACAGTCCTCTGCACACTTTGCTCTTCCACTCATCTTAGTGTCATCTGCAACCTCTGACACACTACACATGGGGGTCCTTATCATTTGTGTAAACTGTGAATGATTGTGGTCTCAACACTGATCCCTGAGGCACACCACTAGTCATTGATTGCCAACCAAAATAGCACTCATTTATCTCCTCCCTTTGCTTACTGTTAGTCAACAAATCCTCTATCAATGCTAATACTTTCCCCCTAATACCATGCATCTTTATATTAAGCCTCTTATGTGGCACCTTGATGAAGGCCTTTTGGAAATGTAAGCACACCACATCTACTGGGTCCCCGTTGTCCACTGTGCTCATAATGTCTTCACAGAATTGCAAAAGATTAGTTAAGCATGACCTGCCCTTCATGAAGCCATGCTGCATCTGCACAATGGGACAATTTCTATCTAGATGCCTTGCAATTTCTTCCTTGATAATAGACTCAAACATCTTCCCCACTACAGTAGTTAAGCTAACTGGATAATTCCCCATCTTTTGTCTACTGCCCTTTTACCGGGCAGCATGGTGGCTCAGGTTTAGCACTGCTGCCTCACAGCACTAGGGACCCAGGTTTGATTCCAGCCTCGGGCAACTGGCTGTGTGGAGTTTGCATATTCTCCCAGTGTCTGTGTGGGTTTCCTCCCGGTGCTCCGGTTTCCTCCCACAGTCCAAAGATGTGCAGGTTAGGTGAACTGGCCAATCAAAATTGCCCATAGTTTTCAGGGATATGTAGGTTAGATGCATTATTCAGGGAAATGTAAAGTAATAGGATAGGGTAATGGGTCTGGGTGGGATACTCTTCGGAGGGTTGGTGTGGATTTGTTGGGCCAAATGGCCTGTTTCCACACTGTAGAGGTTCTATTTCTAATTCTAAACAATGGCGTCACATTTGCTGTTTTCCAATCTGCTGGAACTGCCCCAGAGTCCAGCGAGTTTTGGAAAATTACCACAAGTGCACTTGCTATTTCTCTCTTCATCTCTTTTAGTACCATGAGATGCATTCCATCAGGGCCAGGAGACTTGTCTATCCTTAGCTCCATTAGCTTGTCCAACATTACCTCTTCCATGATAATGATTGTTTTCAGGTTCTCACCTACCATCGTCTCCTTGTCAATTACTGGCATGTTATTCAAGTCCTCCACTGTGAAGATACGTCACAAAAAACAAATTCAATGCCTTGGTCATTTCATTATATCCCATGACTAAATGCCCCTTCTCATCCTCTGAAGAACCAATGTTTACTTTAGCCACTCTTTTTCGTTTTATATATTTATAGAAACTTTTGCTATTTATCTTTATATTCTGAGCTAGTTTTTTCTCATGTTCTATCTTACTTTTCTTATAGCCTTTTTTGTGGCTCTCTGTTCACCTTTAAAGCTTTCCCAATCTTCTAGTTTTCTGCTGAGTTTGGCCACTTTGTATGCCTTCTCTTTCAATTTAATAGCCTCCCTTATTTCCTTAGAGACCCATGGCAGATTACCTCTTTTCTTACAGTCCTTCCTTTTCACTGGAATATATTTATGCTGAGCAATTTGAAAAATTGCTTTGAAAGTCCTCCACTGCCTGTCAACTGTCCCATCGTGAAGTATTAGTTTCCAGTTTACCTTAGCCAACTCCTTTCTCAAGCTATTGTAGTCTCCCTTGTTTAAGCACAGTATCTTCACACTCTCCATCTGTATTCTAAATTCAACCATACTGTGATCGCTCCTTCCAAAAGGATTCCTAACTATGAGGTCATTATGTATTCCTGTCTCATTACACAGGACAAGATCTAGGATAGCTTGCTCCCTCATCAGTGCCATTACATAATCTTCAAGAAAACTAGCATGGGTACACCCAACAACCTCCTCCCCAACACTACCCTGTCCAAACTGGTCCCACTGATTGACATGTAGATTAAAATCCCCCATGATAATTGCCATACCATTTTTACAGGCATTGGTTATTTCTTTGTTTCTTGCCCGCCCCCGTGTGATGTTATTATTTGCTGTCCTGTAGACTACACCTATCTGACTTTTTTTCTTAGAATTTCTAATTTTCACCCAAATGGATTCAACCTTATTGTCCTTAGAACCTCTATCAACTCTCAGCACCTCCTTGATGTTGTCCTTGAATAGTGGGTGGCACAGTGGTCAGCACTACTGTCTCACAGTGCCAGAGACCGGTTCAATTCCCGCCTCAGGCAACCGTCTGTGTGGAGTTTGCATATTCTCCCTGTGTCTGCGTGGATTTCCTCCAGGTGCTCCGGTTTCCATCCATAGTCCAAAAATGTGCAGGTTAGGTGAATTGGCCATGCTAAATTGCCCGTAGTTTTAGGTGAAGGGGTAAATGGTCTGGGTGGGTTGCTCTTCAGAGGGTCGGTGTGGACTTGTTGGGCCAAAGGGCCTGTTTCCATATTGTAAGTAATCTAATCTAATCTAATCTAATCTAGTCTAATCACCACCTCCGTTACCTTCCTGTCTGTTCTTTCAAATAGTCGGATATCCCTGGATATTTAACTCCCAGTTGAGACCATCCTGTAACCGTGTCTCTGGAGGAAACCCACATAGACACGGGAGAACTTGCAAACTCGATACAGACAGTTGTCCAAGGGTGGATTCAAACCTGGGTCCCTAGCACTGTGATGTAGCAGTGCTAACTCTAAACATGAGTTATAATCCAAAGTTAAGGATTATAAAACATGTTAAAGGAATATTATTGGGCTTTGTGTGTGGGAACTCATTTCTCATGAACTTGATTGAGTTTTTTGAACAAGTATCAAAGAGGATTGATGAAGGCAGAGTGGTAGACACGATCTATATGGACTTCAGTAAGGCGTTCAACAAAGTTCCTCATGGAAGAGTGGTTAGCAAGGTTTGATCTCATGGAATACAGGGAGAACAGCCATTTGGATACAGAACTGGCTCAAAGTAGATGACAGAGGATGGTGGTGGAGAGTTATTTTTCAGACTGGAGGCCTGTGACCAGCGGTGTGCTACAATCTGGGTCCATTGCTTTTTGTCATTGATATAAATGATTTGGATCTGAACATAGGAGGTATAGTCAGTAAGTTTTCAGATGACACCAAAATTGGAGTGTAGAGGACAGCAAAGAAGGATACCTCAGTGTACAACGGGATCTTAATCAGATGGGCCAACGGGCTGAGGAGTGGCAGATGGAGTTTAACTTAGATAAATGTGAGGTACTGCATTTTGGAAAAGCAAATCTTAGCAGGACTTATACACTTAATGGTAAGGTCCTAGGGAGTGTTGCTGAACAAAGAGACTTTGGAGTGCAGGTTCATAGTTCCTTGAAAATAGAGTTGTAGGTAGATAGGATAGTGATGAAGGCATTTGGTATGCTTTCCTTTATTGGTCAGAGTATTGAGTACAGGAGTTGAGAAGTCACATTGCAGCTGTACAGGACATTACTTAGGCTGCTTTTGGAATATTGCGTGCAATTCTAGTCTTCTTCCTATCAGAAGGATGCTGTGAAACTTGAAAGGGTTCAGAAAAGATTTACAAGGATGTTGCCGGGTTGGACGATTTGAGCTACAGGGAGAGGCTGAATAGGCTGGCATTGTTTTCCCTGGAGTGTCAGAGACTGAGGGGTGAACTTATAGAGATTTATAAAATCATGAAGGGCATGGATAGGATAAATAGACAAAGTCCTTTCTGTGGGGTGGGGGAGTCCATCACAAGAGGACAAAGGTTTAGGGTGAGCAGGGAAAGATATAAAAGATACCTAAAGGGCAACGTTTTCACACAGAGGGTGGTGCGTACATAGAATGAGCTGCCAGAGGATGTGGTAGAGGCTAGTACAATTACAGCATTTAAAAGGTATCTGGATGGGTATATGAAAAGGAAGGGTTTAGAGGGATATGGGCCAGATTCTGGCAAATGGGACTGGATTAGGTTAGGATATCTGGTTGGCATGGATGGGTTGGACCACAGGGTCTGCTTCTATGCTGTGCATGTCTATGACTCTATGACTCTATAACTTATCTATTTAGCTTTGCTGGTTCATATCTGCAGCTTTTAGAACATGTACGTGTTGAGAAAAAAGTAAGTTGTTGGTTAGCTGTAAGTAAAATATATATTATTAAAAATGTACATTACTAAAACCCCACACATTACAGAGAAATGCATTAACATCTCTGAATAAGTTGATCAGAAAAGGTTTTTTTTAAAATGACACTTGCAAATACTTCAGAAGAATGGCTATATATCATAGTTCACTTGTGATATTTGGAAGATACCTTTTTAAAAATAACATCAAATGCAATATTAAATATTTATTTTACTGAGAGGTTACATGTCCTTTTGAAATTATGAATAATAGAACTCCAGCTTTCTTCAACAAAATGATCGAACATTGGGACAAGAATTAACTGATCAAAGAGCATCAGTATGGATTTATGTGGGCAAGTCATTTCTTATTAATCTCATTCAATTTTATAAGGAAATTATTACAAGCACGAGTAAGAAATTGGTTGCTGTCTAAATGGACTTCCAAAAGCTACGTCACAAGAAGAATAAATGAGAGTCTGGAATTGGAAACTTGGAGAAAATGATATGGATTTATGTTTGGTTAGGGGGCAGGTCAGGGACTTGGTTGTCTGTGTATTGTGTGTTGGTACAGGTGCCTTCAGGGATGATTAACTCTCTTCCCCCACCAGTCAGAAAGACCACCAGATCTTTCTAGGTGATACTGCAAGAGACAACTATTTCACAGCAAAGATAAATTGGGGATTCTCCCCTGTAATTAAACCATTCAAATCTTCTAATTTTGTTTAAATCCTCACAAACTCAGTCTCTTCAACCTAAATGTAAATTGTCACTTGTGTATTGCGTGGACAGCTATGAGACCAACATCTTTTTGCTTAAGTCGCAGGTCTAACTGTCCCTATCTTTCGCTCAGGTGGTGGAAATATAGGCTGAATATCTATTCCTCCTCCTGTTACTTTCATTCTTAATTCCTTAATTTTACCCTAAACAATAGGTAAAGTCCCAAAATATAACATCTTACAAAATTCATTATTGTAATGAATGAATGAAGGTGTCAGCAGCATACAGTTATGGCAAGGGCAGTGTTGGTACTGTTAGGGAAGTTGAAATCAGTAGCATTCATGACAGTGTAGGTATGTGCTTTGAAGGGATCAAACACAGGACCAAGGTTGACAATTGTCTGGTTGAGCCACAGATAGTTTTTACAGAGACGGATGGAATCAATGACTAGGGAACACAGACAATGACTGATGACTTTCCAAATTTCACTAGGAGGAATTTTCTGCTTATCTAGTGCTGGCTCTTGGATATAAGATCAGAAAATGCTGGAAATGCTCAGCAGATCTGGCAGCGTCTATGCAGAGAGAAAAAGGGATAATGTTTTAGGTCAATGACCATTTGTCAGATCATGTGGATCATGTCAATAGATCATCAACCTGTAATATTAATTTTGCTCCTCTCTCCACAGATATTCCTGATGAAGGGCTTTTGCCTGAAACATCGATTTTCTCGCTCCTCGAATGCTGCCTGACCTGCTGTGCTTTTCTAGCACCACTCTAATCTAGACACAGATACTGTCAGACCTACCAAGTATTTCCAGCATTTTCTTATTCTATTTCAGATTTCCATCATCCAAGTGTTTTGCTTTTGTGCAGCATGTCAGACGAGCATCCTGGTAACTTAGAATGAAATGATTTAAATGAGGTTGAGAGAACTGGTACTGAGACAGAAGTGGATGTTGCCATATGAAACCTGAAGTATTTTTGGATTACGTTGCCAAGGTTAGCTGAGAAATAGGAGGAGAGTAAGAATTTTGGGGAATCCAAGAGGTTATGGTGCAGAAATGGACCCCATGTTGTCAGTGCCATCAGCAAACTATTGCACAGCAAGTAATTCCCTTGTTATTATTAAATCATATTGGGACAGGCACATACAGTCCCACCAAACTGGACAATGGAGGAAAGACAACTGAGGAGGGCAGTGAAGTCAACTGAGTCACACACTGCAGACAGGTTAAACTTGACAAAATAACTGTTAATTACATGGAAAGAGAGAAATCTGGAACACATTCCTCAAAAGAGTTGCGGATTGTGAGTCAATTTAAGTTTCAATGTTGAAAGATTATTGTTAGTCAAGAATGTCAAAGAAAATAATTGAAAGCATCATGAATTTTTCATGAGTATAAATATTGCAATATAAATGTACTTTCATCAATTTATTGTTCTCAATTGTTGATTGATGGCATGGTACAATATTTCCTTAGTAACCTTGGAGCATTTCATTCCAAGATCTGTGTAAATCATTTGCTGATGTTGTAATCATTCAGGTACAAACATTTTGGTCTTCTTACAAAGAATAACATTGCAGCAATTAGCACAGCACTGTGTTGGTCCAACAAATGACATTTTTAAAAACTGAACTGATAAGATTCAATTAAAATATGCAGCTTCTTAGAAGCAAAATGAATACCAATGTAACTTATAATTACCCTCAATGAGTTTTACTGGCAAAGTAAATTACCTGATCTTCCACTATTCTCCGCAGATTGAAATTTGTTCGAGTGTTAAAATCAGGCAATAATTCATAATCTTGTGCTAATGTTATTTCTTGTCTGAAATAAAATACGATATGCATAATTAGGTCAACTTAATCTCAAAAGGAATCGAGAAGAATCAAAGAGTATATTATATTCAGCACTATAAGGTGAGGGGGAAATCTTGTTTTTACTGTGAGCATTGCCTAAGGAAATGGCATTTAACTAAATCTACAAACATTTACAAAACAGAGAAGGGTTGATCTGATTTCCACCATCATGTTGCAACATGTTATTGTGTTTTATGTGTCACTTTAGGATTGAATTCCCTGCAAGTAGCTGCTACCAAGTTAAACTGCTCACTCTGATTCATTCTTTGCACTATTAAAAAGCTTCATTTGAAATAAAAATAGCCCAGAAATATATAAGTGAGTACTGTGCATGGTGATTCAGGAAATACATTGCATTTTACGTAACTTTAAACAATTAAGGTTTAGTTGCATTTAATACTAGTTTACACATTTAAATGCACTCAACCCAGTTATATGAGACAAGTACAAATTTAGAATGCTACAATGGAAATTATAAAGTATCTTAAACTAGTCACCTGAGCAGATAAATATTTATCCAATTTATTCAACAACTTCTTATTCACATAATGTAGCAAGTATGAAGATTATAACTAATTCTTCTGTTCATTTCATCCACATAACTACTTTAGTTAGTCCTATGAAATATTGCAGTGGATCAATTTGTTAAGGGCTACTTTAGATTATCATTGTGACTCACTCACTGATAATGTTAGTATATTTTGAAAGCTGATCATAAGAAAAGGGGTGAAGAAGAGCAACACTTCAGTTGCTATGTATCCGGACTTATAAAAATCATATTTCTTGCTTATTTGGAAATAACAAAACATCTGTCAAAAGAACAGATGTCAAATTTGTTCTTCATGAAAACTTATTTAAAATAAACATGGCAACTAATGGAGCAGTATCTATCCATTACTCAATTTTAAATCATTATAACTATGGACAAACATTCTAGACAGAACTGAATGACACAACACTGGTAGGAGTTAACCAAGTCAGCATCACTCTGAAGCATATTGGAGAGCAGGCCATTGTGAGAAGGCAATTGGTATAGGTATAAAAAATGAGAGAGAGAGAGAGAAGTTAAAGTGAGTGTGGGTCTATTGATAGATGTGACTAGATTATTTATAACTGGGAACAGGTAAATGGCAGATAATTTATTGCCTGAATATTTGTGGATTGCCTTTGGGTTATCCAGGGTATTTCCTTTAAAGATCCTATAAAGATCCGGAGACCATTAGCTGGAATATGAACACTGAGGTTCTAGAACAGACTCCTGATTGTACACCTATAATAAGATGGCTACTGGACATCACTCTATCAAAAATGTACTGCAAACTTGTAGCCAATGGACATGCCAATGTAGAAAGCATTTCAGGAGAATACAGCACAGAATTCTTGGAGGTAACAAAACACAAAACCAGAATTAATTATCTCCAGAATCTGCCATATACATGCTTGGCCATGCCTAATGGAGGGATCACGAACCTGTCCAGCTCTCATTGCTCATATTGAGAAATGTATATCACATCGATGGCAGACCCTAACCCTCACTTCACCTTCTTTTGACATATTTAAGCAAAACAATAGTGACATAGACATCTGTTAGGTCAAAAGTTGGGTTTATGATTCAACTGTAGACCCTTTGACTTTAGCTTAGTGCCAATAATTAGCCATTAAACTCACTTTTTTCTTTGCAAATATTTATAACTTTGCTACTTACAGCATTTCTTTTTTTCATTGTTGTCTTTTTAATGCTTTCTTTCTATTTATTTGAGTTGTAAAGCAATAAAATAAAAGTGTAGTCTAATTTGTTCACAACCCCAACTCTAAAACTAACAAAACTGACGAAACTCTATTAGGTACATTTAGAGGTCATTGCTCACTGACATTCAATTCACCCTTTTCAGCTAGAGCAACTTGCCAAAGAGTGAAACGAAAACAGAAATTGCTGAAGAAACTCAGCAGGTCTGGTAGCATCTGTGGAGACAAAGCAGAATCAACATTTCAGCTCCACTGCTGGTTGCACGGGTAGTGGACACCCCACCTCTGCACTATTTTATGCTCTATTCTCTAGGAGGAAAATATCCCATAACAGAACATAGAACATAAAACAGCATAGCACAGGAACAGTTCCTTATCCATCATAATACCATTCTAAAGTAAACCTATCTACCAGCACATGATCCATATCCTTTATATTCTGTGCCTGTTCATGTGTCTGTCTGAATGTCTCTGAAACATTGGTATTGTATCTGCTTCTACCATCTCCCTGGCAGCACATTTTAGGCACCTACCTCCTTCTGTGTAAAAAAAACTTGTCTTGCACATCTCCGTTAAACTTACCCCTTTTAATCCTAAAACTATGCCCCTGGTATTGACACATCCACCCTGGGCAAAAAGATTCAGACTAATCACCCTATCCATGCCTCTCACAATTTTATACACTTCTGTCAGGTCACCCTTCAGCCTCCAATGCTCTAGCAAAAACAATCTAAGTTTGTTCAACCTTTTCTTACAGCTAACACACTCCAATCCAGGAAGCATCTTGGTAAATCTTTTTTGCACCCTCTCCAAAGCTTCCACATCATTCCTATAGTGTGCCAACCAGAAATGCACACAAAAGTTTTATACAGCTGCAACATGACTTGCCAACTTTTATACTCAGTGTCCTAGCTGATGAAGACAAGCATGCTGTATGTTTTCTTTACCACCCTATCCACTTGTGTTGGCACTTATAGGGAGCTGCGAATTTGGATCCCAAGATGATCCCTCTGTATATCAATGCTCCTAAGGATCCTGTAATTTACTGTATATTTTCCTTTTGCAGCTGACCTCCCAAAAAGAATTATTTCACACTAGCCCAAATTAATCTCCATCTACCATTTCTCTGGCCACCTTTCCAGCAGTTCTATGTTATGCTGTATTATTTAACAATTTTCCTCACCATACACAACTCCACCAATTTCTGTGTCATCTGCAAACTTACTAATAAAATCATCTATATATATATATTACAAACAGTAGAGGTCCCAGGACTAATCTTTGCAGAAGACCACTGGTCACAGACCTCCAGTTAGAAAAGCATGCTTCCATAACTACTCTCTGTTTTCTATGATCAAGACAATTATGTCTCAAACTTATCATCTCACCATGCCAAAGAGTGACTTAATCTTCTAGACCAGTCTACCATGAGGGACCTTGTCAAATGTTTTAGTGAAGTTCATGTAGACAACATCCACTGCCCTACCCTTATCAATCATCTTCGTCACTTCCTTAAAAAGCTCAATCAAATTGTGAGACAAGACTTCTACAGCATAAAGCTAAATTGAATATCACTAAAAAGTCTATTGTTTTCCAAATTCAAGTAAATTCTGTCTCTAAGAGTCTTCTCCAATAATTTCGCTACCACTAATGTAAGGCTTACTGGCCTATAATTTCCTGGATAATCCCTGTTATTGACTATCCTCCAGCTTTCTGGTATCCTGCCTGTGACAAAAGAGAATACAAAGATCTCTGTCAAGGCCCCAGTAATCTCCTCCCTTGCCTCCTTCAATATCCTGGAATAGATTCCATCAGGACCTGGGGACTTATCTAACTTAATACTTTTCAAGACACAATACCTCCTCCTTCTTAATATCAACATGCCCTAGAATATCAAAATACTTCTCCCTAATCTAACCATCATCTATGTGCTTCTCCTTGGTGAATACCAACTCCAAGTACTCATTCAGGACCTCATCCATTTCATCTGGCTCCACCCATGAATACCACCCTTTGTCCTTGATTGGACCTCCCCTTTCCATAGATATGCTCTTGCTCTTAATGTATGTATAAAATGCCTTGGGATTCTCCCTACTTGCCAAGGACATCTCATGGCCCCTTTAGGCCCTCTAATTCTTTGTTTAAGTTCTTTCCTGCTTGCACCATCAAGAGCCTTGTCTGATTTCTGTTTCCTAAACCTTACATATGCTACCTTTCTCATTTTGACTAAACTTTCAATATCTCTTGTTATCAAGGATCCCCAAATGTTGCCATCCTTATCCTTTATTCTCACAGAAACATGATTGTCCTGAATTTTGATCAACTGGGCTTTATAGGACTCCCAAATCAGATGTGGATTTATCTCAAAGACAGCCACCCCAATCTATTTTTCCCAGCTCCTGCCTAATGCATTTGTAATTTGCCTTCCAATTTAGCATTTTCATCTGAGGACTAGTCTTACCCTTATCCTTAACTATCTCAAACTTACAGAATTATGATCACTGTTCCCAAAATGCACCCCCGTCTCCCATCCCCCAGTGAAACTTCGATCACCTGGTCAGGTTAATTTCCTGATACAAGATTGAGTATGGTCTATTGGCCCCCTTCCCTAATTGGACTATCTACACTTTATTTCAAAAAAGCCCTCCTGGAGGTACCTAACAAATTCTGCACCATCTCAGCCCCTGGTACTAAGGGAGTCCAAAGATGTGCAGTTTAGGTGAATTCTGAATTAGAGTGGTGCTGGAAAAGCACAACCAGTCAGGCAGCATCTGAGGAGCAGGAAAATCGACGTTTCGGGCAAAAGAACTGATGAAGGGCTTTTGCCCGAAACATTGATTTTCCTGCTCCTCGAACGCTTCCTGACCAGCTGTGCTTTTCCAGCACCACTCTCATCACTCTAATCTAGATTCTGATTTCCAGCATCAGCAGTCCACACTTTTGCCTAGTTTAGGTGATTTGGCCATGCTAAATTTCCCATAGTGTTCAGGGATGTGTAATTTAGGCGCATAAGTCAGGGGTAAATGTAGAATGAGTAATAGGTAAGGGAATGGGTCTGGGAGGGTTACTCATCAGAGGGTCAGTGTGGACTAGTTGGGCCAAATGACCTGTTTCCACACTGTAGGGATTCTCTCTACTTGAGTCCCAGTCAATATGGAGCAGAAAGTGTCAAGATGGGTGGTGGACGGCCTAACATATGACTCCTCACCCCTTATGAAGAGATAATCTTGACTTTGACCACTGGTGAAGGGCTTTTGCCCGAAACGTCAATTTTACTGCTCCTCGGATGCTGCCTGAACTGCTGTGCTTTTCCAGCACCTCTAATCCAGAATCTGGATTCCAGCATCTGCATTCATTGTTTTTATTGCTGCTAGTGCCTGACTAACCATGTCTAATCCTCTGGACTGGTATCTGAGGCTACCCGTGACGTATTGTGCCAGCACCTCCTGACTGAAGGTTATCTGCCTTATCGAGTGATGGAGTCATACAGTATGGAAAGAGATCCTTTGGTCCACCTCAAATGCTTCCCAATTTTCCCAAACTAAACTACTCCCATTTACCTGTATTTGGCCCAAATCACTCTAAACCTTTCTTATTTATGTACCTGTCCAAATGTCTTTTAAATGTTGTAACTGTACCTGCATCTACCACTTCCTTTGGCAGTTCACTTCACATACAAACCACCCACTATGTGAACAAGTTGCCCCTCAAGGTTCTTTTAAATCTTTTTCCTCTCACCTTAAAAAATGCCCTCCAGCTTTGAACTCCCCTACGGTATTCACCTTTTCTATGCCTCTCACAGGTTTATAAACATCTATAATGTCATCCTTCATCCTCCTACACTCCACTGAAAAAAAAAGTCCCAACCCTTCCAGCCTATCCTTATAATTCAAACCCTCCAGTCCTGGAAATATCTTTTTTCTGAACCCTCTCCAATTTAATAATTTCCTTCCTATAACAGGGCAACCAGAACTGTACACAATATTCCAAAAGTGGCCTCACCAACGTCCTGGACAACCGCTTGATGTCCTGACTCCTATACTTAATGATCTAAGCAATGAAGGCAAGCAAGCTAGGACTGCTGACAAATATGACAAACTCCCTGACTTTGTGTCATCGATAAAGGGCAAGCAATAAATACATCAGTCATCCTAGTGTTTCTGCCTGAGGGCTAAGGCATAAAAAAGGTCAGGCAAAGTAGGGATGCTGAGAGCATCCAGGTAGTCTCAAAATCAGCAAGCACTATGACAGCAAGAAAACAGGATAGAAATGCAGTCTAGCCCCAGACTATGAGTTGATTGGTTGTCCCCATGCACAAAGTGTCCATGCTGGAGAATTACAATGATAGTTTCCATTGCACCACGAAGCGCAGCACTGAAGTGTAGAAGTGTACTGTCAGTGGGTTAGAGATGTGGCATGAGGGGTTTCAAGAGGCTGACATGGCTGATGCCATTGCCTGTGAATATAGAGTGAATGTAGCAAGTGCCCATGGACCATGTCCTGAGGTTTTCGTTCCTGGTGTCCAATAACTGAGGTAACTGAGTCAGTAATGAGCTGAAGTCAGCAATTCCTCTTTTGACTTCCATGTCAAGAATCCTGAGTGTAGTTCACTCACAGCAGGTGATAAGAAAGGGAGCTGCATTTTAATAAAGTTAAATCTGCACTTAATAAGATTATGAGCAAGCAATAATCCCTCTTAATAGGTCACTCACTGCTGCCAATTGTGAATCTTGGCTCAGTGTCTGGCAATGTCGATTTGGCCTTGTTGGATTTTTCACATGAGTCTGCTGCATTTCTTACCATGGTCCATATTATTCAGGCCCCTATCAGATTCTGCCCATGGAATACAATGTTAAATTTACTCTTACCTGAGCGAAAGACGTGCCACTTTCTTTTCTATGTTCACTTGTTTCGGCAGTGGAGACCTTGAACGAATTGGCCGTTGCGGCAACATCCGAGGGAAAATGGTATAAGGTACCACAGGAGGCAGGCAAAGCTGAGACAGAACGCTAGCTATTCGCCAACCCAGAAAATGAACTGCTACTGAGTTCCTGAGAGATGTTGATGTTTTAGAGCTTCCACTGATGAAAGGATTTATTGGGCCATTTAACTCTGCCTAGGAAATTTAAAGAAAGATGAACAATACTAATCAAGTGTAGCTTTTTAAAAAAAATTAATTCACAGGATGAGGACACCACTAGCTAGGCCAGCATTTATTGCCATCCCTAATTGCCCAGAGGGCAGTTAAGAGTCAGTCACATTTGAGTCACATATAGCTAAACCATTTAAGGATGGCAGTTTCCTTCCCTAAATGACTTTGGTGAATCTGTCGGGCTTTTCCAACAATCAGCAATGGATTCATGGTCATCATTAGATTCTTAATTCCAGATTTTTATTCAAATTCCCCATCTGCCGTGACAGGATTCAAACCCAGGTACCCAGAACATTACTTGGATCTCTGGATTAATACTACAGTGATAATACCACTAGGCCATCACCTTCCCTAGCCTGGATAAGTTATATTCATTCATCAGTTACATGTTAGTAACACTGGGAAATAAGTTTGAAATGAAATATATTGTCAATCATTATTTACTTCCCCAGTTTTTTACAGCTTCGCCATTAGGAATTTGGCAGATGTGGTGAACCTCTTTGGAAATCCAGTACTAACACAAATCAGAGACTAGAAAACAGAGCAGATTTTGTGGTCTTTTATTGTAGTCCTGTTCTACTCATCTTTTAGGGGACAACTCAATGGAAACACTCTGAGGAAGAAGGTTATAGCTTCAATTCAGATGTTATATTGAAGACGTGCTTGTCATGTCAGGTAACCATGAGGTTCTCATGGCAAACTGTGAAAGGCAAAACAATTTTCCCATTGCATTGAGTGATAGTTATCCTTCAATCAACCTCAGCAAAACAGATTATCTAGGAATTTAACTCCTTGTTATTTATTTGCAAGATTTCTGTGTAAACCATAGCAATAAATATGTTTGAATATGACTTCATTGGCTGTGAAATGCTTAGTAACATCTGAGGTTGTAAAAGGTGTGATATAAATGTAAGTTTTGGACCACCAACAGTGAAGGAATGGCAACATTGTTCCACCTCAGAATGGTGTGTTATCTGGAAGGGAAGTTGCAGCTGGTCTGCCGTCCACAAGGTAGAAGTCAGGACCGCGATGGAATACTGCCCACTTACCTGGATGAATGCAGGTAACTACACTCACAAGTCTTGAAATCATCCAAGTTAAAGCAACCCACTTGATTGGCATCATTTTCACAAACATCCACTCTCTCTGTCACTGACTATCAAAAGCAGTAGTTCCTTAGAAGCACTTTCTAAACCCACAGCCATTTCTAACTAGAAGGACAAAGGCAGCAGTTACATGGGAGAACTATCACCTGCAATTCCCCCTCCAAGCCACACACTATCCTGACTTGGAAATATATTGCAGTTTCTTCAGTGTTGCTGGGTCAAAATCCTGGAATTCCCTGCCAAAGAGCATTGTAATATACTTACAACATGGACTGCAGCAATTCAAGAAGGCAGCTCACCACTGCCTTCTTAAGGGCAACTAAGGACGGGCAACAAATATAATATTCACATACAGGTGATTAAAAAATAGCAGATCGCAGATGGTGAACTTTGAATTCAATAAAATGTGGAATTAAATGTGAGCTGTTGAAAGTTGTAAAAACCCTCTGCTTCGCTAATACCCTTTAGGGAAGGAAATCTGCCATAGTTACCTGATCTGGTCTAATATAACTCCAAATCCATAGCAGTGTGGATGACTCCTAACAGCCTTCTGAGCAATTAGTTTTGGGTAATAACTGCTGGTCTAGCCAACAATGCACATATTCCATGAATGAGTAAAAATTAGAATGGTTTGATTGTCTCTTGTTTGAGATGGTCGTTGCCTGGCACTTGTGTGGTGTGAATGTTACTTGTCACTTATCAGTCCAAATCTGAATGTTGTCCAAGATTTGCTGCAAATTGTGCAAATTCCTTCAGTATTTGAGGATTTATGATGGTACTTAATATTACACAATCATTAGTTAATAACTGCTTCTGACTTTATGATGTAACACATGTTTTTGATAAAGCAACTGAGAATGAACAAGCCTAGGATACCAGCCTGAGGAATTCCTGCAGCAATGTCCTAGGACTGAAATGATTGATCTCTCATGACCACAACTATCTTCCTTTGTGCCAGATATGACTCCAATCAGTAGGGAGACTTGCCCCGAATCCCAATGACATCACCTTTTCTAGGCTTCTTGATGCCATATTCTCACCTCACCACTCTAGGTCAGCTCTATTGTCCATGTTTAGACTAACACTATAATGAGCTCTTGCACCAAATGGCTCTGGCATAGCCCAAACTGAGCATCAATGAACTGGTTATTGATATTTGATTGCTGCTTGATGGGACTGTCAACAACAATTTCCATCACTTTACTGATGCTTGAGAGTGGATTAATGGGGCTTAGAATTCTCTGGCCTTTTTTTTGTGGAGAGAACATACCTGAGCAATTTCCCACATTGTCAGGTAGATGTCAGTGTTGTAGCTGTACTGGAACAGCTTGGCTAGGGGCATGACTAGTTATGAAGCACAAGTCCTCAATAATAATAAGGACTGTGGTGATCACTCCTGCCAATACTGTCCCTCTGATTGGTATCCTTATCACATGCTACAGACCTCTTCTAGCAAGCTATCACTACTGAGCCACTCTTAGTGATTGACATTAACCCAGAGCTCATCCTGTGGCCTAGCTACCCTCAGTATATCCTCTGTGGCATCCAATATGGAAGAGAATTGATTCATTAATTGAGGGAGGTAATTGTCAGATGTCCTTTACCATGTCTGACCTGATACCATGAAGTTTCATGGAGTCCAGATTCAATGAGAACTCTGTGCCACTGTTTCTGACGTCCTACCGGTGGGATAGGATATACCCAGAGATGATATCGGTGATGTCTGGGACATTGTCTATAAAGGGCAATTCTGTGACCATGGGTGTATCAGATTGTTGCTGTTTCAAGTTTAGTTCAAGTTACCAAATGATAGGGAGGACAATGCAGGTTTGGAAAGGCTGGGTAGCATGTTGCCATTTCTATTGGCACGTCAGGCGGTCTATCAAGAGTTATTTCTTTTAAACTTTGTAGCTGAATGGTTTGCCAAGCCATTTCAGAGGGCACTTAGAAGTCAAAAGTACTGCCATAAGGTTGGGGTCACATGTAGAACAGAACAGTAAAGGATGGCAGATCTGTTTGTGTAAAGCTGGGCTGGTAGGTTTATATGATAATTTACAATAGTTCCATGGTGACCAATACTGGGACTAGATTTTAATTGTACATTTATTAAATTTAAACTCCACTAGCTGCTGCAGTGGATTATGTACCCATACCCAGGGCTTGGGTGTCACTGCTTGAATGACATTCTCACTCTGCCACTGCTTTATAGGAAATGTAGTTGAGGTACAGATTGGCCAGGACCTAACTGACCTTAACAAACTTGAATAGCCTGGTTTCAATTCTTCTGAAGGCAAGCATAGTTGAATGAGCTGACATATGATATTCATTTCTCTAAATGGACGATCAGCCATATTGCTCAGCACTGAAACCACATTGTGAGTTTTAGGTTTTATTAAACATTTTTTAAGGTCTCACTTAGCCCACCAGTTGAATTCTGCACAAGCCCTCAGTGTCCATATTTGATGCTACATTATCCTGTGGAATGTGGTAAGGATAATACAAGCTTGGTGTATTCTAGCATATCAGTGCTTATTAGACAGCGCAATATATATCTTGTTAAATTAAAGTAAACAGGTTTGGTTCCAACTGAAACTATGGAAACTGTGTTTCAATTTCCCATACCCACATACACTCAAATTACCTCAGCTACTTTAATAGCTCCCAAGACTTGAGTATCCTGCTCCAACGTTTGGTGTTTTTGGAGAGCATCCCATGCAGCATTCCTCAACCCCTTTTGGTTCTTGTCACCATAAAGAATGTGGCAGAATTTTGCTAAACTGTATGCTGCTCCATAACGAATCCACCAATTACTATCCTGATCTATAGAGTAAATTAAAAAGGGAACATTGTGATAAAACTGAACTGGGTATTTGAAAATATTTTTAGCTGTTTAAGTCCTTAAGTAGATTAATAACTAATCATTCATATTATTTGATATCGGTTAGACTACGACATACATAGTACCTACATAACACTAGCGATTTTACTTTAAAGGTAGCTAACAGTGAAGTGATTTGAGGCCCTCCAAAATCCCATAAAATAAACAAAAAGTTCTCTTTAGCAAAATAAGTTGGAAAATGTAGGGAATGTTACTATAGGGAATTTAGAAGAGATTCAGGTTATATTGCAAGAAACCATAATTTCAAACTTGAAGTCATGTTTCTAACAGAGACCACAAATGGCACAGTGCCTCAAATATTGCAATTTTGTTTTTGTTGTATTATTCACATAGATTTCAATATAGGTCAATATATCATTGAACCGGTATGACATCACTCTGAATCATTTCCTCATTTTGCTTTCTACTTGGAATTTGGCACAAAGAAAAATTTCTTCTTATTGACACATGACTGTCACAAGAGGGTCTGATGCTACACATGCTCTGTGTGATCTCACTCAGTAGATTGTTTGATTACAGGAGAGGGAATCATGGTGAATTCAATCCTGTGTATAAGCATTTTAGGAAGAGTCATTGAGTAGTGATCAACATTGGAAACAGAAGATAAATTTTCCTTTTCTCCTTGCCCATGAGTAATAAAAGCCAACTTTAGCATGACTACAGTTGCACTGGATGAGATCAGCTAATTTGGCAGTGAGCAGAGATCAAATGCGGAAAATCTGTCCTTGATTGTGCTCTATATTCATCAACTCATTTTTCCAATTTGACAATTAGGCAAGCTATGGAATACTAAGAAGCTTACATTTCTATGGTTGATAAGCACCATTTATTATCACTGAGTATTTATGAAATCATAAAATAGGAACTAATCTATCAGGGAGGTTAACTCAAAATGTAATTATGTTTCATAATTTTCAATGATTTGCAAATTTAATATACCTAAGTGATTAAAAGATATATTCTAAAAAGCATATCACACTTCCTACAGCAACAAAATCAATGGTGTATTTTGCACACACAAAGGGATGGACAATCATTGCTGTGTCACACCCATTTTAGAAATGAAAAAAAATGAAACTGATTTTGAATGAAAGAAAAACAATTTCACAAAACAAATGGCAATGGACCAATAATGGCCCTTTAAAGTAAAATTTGTCTTGAGGACGAAGAAGCAAAAACCTATCTGGACTCCAATCCTACTACCACAACCCACTACACACTCATCAGTATTATTCAAAAGCATCATCAATGATTACAGGTTAGTTGCTTACTTTTGTTTTAGGCTATGGCTAAATTCTGGATATTTTGGTGTTTCCCAAGGTATTTTCAAACTTGAAAAGTATACAGCGGATGATGTGTCAGTTGTTGAAATACGTTTTACTAATCTCAAGACTTGCACAAACCTGCTGCTTCTGGGGTGTGTGAATAGACCTTCCTCTTGGAATAAGATATGACTGGGAGAATGAGTAGAAGTAATATCCAAATGATGCCAGATCAGTGGGTGGGTGGGGGGGGTAGTGTTATTCAGCAGAGACATCATCAAAAATCAAAGAAGGAATTTCTGTATCCAAGAATGGTGAGAACGTGGAATTCTCTACCACAGGAAGCTGTTAAAATGGATAGTATAAGTATCTTTAAGGGGAAGGTCGACAGAACATGAGGGGGGAAGGAAAAAAGAATGCTTGTAATGATAGATTCAAAAGAGGCCAAGTGGGTGGATATTCAAGTAGAACATGAAAACCAACAGATGCAGGAATAAAAAAATCAACATTTTCTGGTGAATCTCAGCAGGTATGGCAGCATCTGTGGGGAAAAAAAGCAGAGTTAACATTTCTAGTCTGGTGAGTTTTGATGAAAAGTCACTGAACTCAAAACGTTAACTCTGCATTCTTCCCACATATACTGCTAGACCTATTGAGTTTTGCCAGCAATTTCTGCTTTTATTTCAGATCTCCACCAGCCACAGTTCTTTGTTTTACCAACTTTGGTTGGGCTGAATGGCCTGTTTCTGTGTGATATAAGAATAAAAGAACCAGGAGCAGAAGTGAGAAATTCAGCCCATCAAGCCTGCTCTGCCATTCAATACAATCATGGCTGATATCACCACAACCTCAATTCCACTTTCTTGCCTACTCTCAATAACCCTTCAACCCATTACTAATTAAAAATCTGAATATCTCCTCTTAAATTTATTCAGTGAACCAATATTCTCTCTGAGATAGTGAATTCCACAGATTTATGACTCTTTGAGAGAAATAATTTCTCCTGATCCCTGTTTTAAATCTGTCATCTCTTATCCTAAAACTATGTCCCCTCATTCTAGATTGCTCTATATGAGTAAACGTCTTCTCTATATCTACTTTGACAATCACCTTTAGCATCTTATATATCTTAATTAGATTTCCTCTCATTCTTCTATACACTATAGAGTATAGGCCTAATCTACTCAATCTCTTCTTACAAGACAAACCCCTCATCTCTGGAACAAAAACAATAATTGCTGGAAAAGCTTTGAAGGTCTGGCAACATCTGCAGAGAAAAATCAGAGTTAATGTTTTGGGTCAAGTGACCCTTCCTCATAAATGATGGTGGCTAGGAAAATGTCGTTTATATGCAGAAGATACGATGAGGGGGAGGGGGAGGGGGTAACAAGTAAACGATAGGTGGGGGTAGAGCCCAAAGAGAGAGAAGAACATCTTTCAATATTTCTTCACCATCTTTCAATTTTTATAACAGAGAATAGTTGGACAAAGGAGTGGATAATGATCTGGCTATGAGAGTGAATAGCTATTTATGGGGACTGTTATTGGCTAATAATGTATTGCATGTAATAGCAGACTATGTGGTAACAAGTGTCCTCGCCTCTGGAATCAATCTAGTGAACTTTCTCTAAACTGCCTCCAATACAACTATATCCCTCCTCAAATAAGAGAACCAAAACTGTTCACAAAATTCCAGGCACAGTCTCACAGATACCTAGTGCATTTGCAGCAACACTTCTCTACTTCTATACTCTGTCTCTTTAGCCAAAATTACATTTGCCTTCCTTATTTTCTGCCTTGCTTGCATATGAGTTTTCTGTGATTCATGCGGGAGAACACCCAGATCCTCTGCACGGAAGCACTCTGATGTTTCTCTCCACTTAGGTAGTAAGTTGCCTTTCTGTTCATTCTTTCTATTCTATAATCCCATACTTATGTATGTTGAAATTTTGGCGAATTCATCAAACCTATGCATATGCATTTGTAAATTTCTTACTTCTTCATTACAACTATTTTTAGTGTCATCTGAAAAATTTGGCTATAGTATCTTCTATCTTTACATTCAGGTCATGAATATAGATTATAAATAGTTGAGAATCAAGGTCTGAACACTGTGGCACTCTATTCGTTACAGCTTGCCACCCAGAAAAAGACTCATTTATTCCAAGTCTCTGCATTCTGTTGGTTAGCCAATCCTTCTTCCAAGCTAATATATTCCCCAGTTCCCTTGTGATCTTACCTTGTGCATTATCCTTTTGTGTGTCACTTTATCAAATGCATCTGGAAGTGCAAAACTACTACAACAATAGGATCCCCATTATCCACTTTGCTCATCACATAGAACGATAAAATCATATAAATATATAGCATCTGGTAACAGACCTCTAGTCCAAAATGCAACCCTGCATAACCACCCTCTGCCTCCTACCATTTCACCAATTTTGTATCCAAAAGGCTACTTCTCCCTGTATTCCATGTGATCCAATCTTGTTAACCAGTCTACCATTCAGAACCTTGTTGAACATCTTACTGAAGGCCTTATCTTCAAAGAACTCTGAAATATTTGTCAAATATGATTTACCCTTCATAAAACAATGCTGACTGTGATCGATTGTGTTTTAACTTTCCAAATGTCCTGTTATTACTCCTTTAATAATGGTTTCTAACAATTTCCCAACGATACACATTAATCTAACTGGTCTATAGATTCCTAATTTCTACCTCCATCCATTTTTTTTTTGAATAAGGGTATTATCTTAGCATTTTTACAATCCACTGTAAACAGTCCCACATCCAGGGAGTTTTGAAATTTTATACCCAGTGAATCAACTATCGCTTCTGCCATTTCCTTTAAGACCCTAAGGTGTAGTCATGAGGACTTAGGGATTTGATTGCCTTCAATCCTAATAGTTTGCTCAGTACTTTCTCTCTTTCTATAATCTTTGCATTCCCTATTACTGGTGGGATGGTATTAGTGTCCTCCACCATGAAAACTAAGGGAAAATATTGATTTAGTGTCTCTGCGATTTCTATGTTCCTCACTATTAACTTTCCAGTTTCATTTTCTAATGGACCAACATTCATGTCAGTTAGTCCCTTCCTGTTTTTATACATATAGAAGCTTTTGATAACTTTTTTATATATTTTGCACTAATTTTCTATCATAATTTACCTTGTATCTCCCAAATAATTCTATATAAAGAGGCAGTTCAGAGCAGGGCTATTTGCTAGAAGACAGAGGAGGATGGGAGGATATAGAAAAGAGGATAAAGAGGATAAGATGCAAAAAGAAGAAGAGAAAAGGGAGCAGAAATTTATCAGCAATTCAAGACTTGGCATCAATAAGGTGCTTTGGACCTCTCATACAGAGAACAGCCAGGGAATTCCTAGAGGCATGGCACTCATCCACAGATTCTATCAACAAACACATCGACCTGGACCCAATATACCGGCCACTGCAGTGGACAGCTCGAACTGACAACCGGAAGCGACAGAGACAAACCACTATAAATGCCAGAGGAAACATCACAGAAGCGCTTCACAGGAGGCTCCCAAGCACTGAGGATGTCACCTAGACAGGGAACAAAACGTTTGCAACACAAATTCCCAGCTCGGCAAACAGAACCACAACAACGAACACCCGAGCTATAAATCTTCTCCCAAACTTTGAATATTCAACAACTATCTGTAACGTCATGATTTCGCATATTCCTCACTTTACTATTACTGTCAAGCCTGCTTCAATGAGGAGTTCAGGAGGGCATGGCAGGAGCAGTGCCAGGGATATACATAAATATAAGGTGTTAACCTTGTGAAGTGATAAAGCCAAACTACCTGCACAGCATGCAGCAAAATTAGTGAGCAATAGATTGAGCTGAGTAATCCAAAACCAATGGAGCAGATCTGCCATATAAAGTCATGAATGGTGGCATGCAATTAAACAACTTAGAGGAGGATGAGGAGGCTCCACAAATATCTTCATCCTTAATGACGGGGGAAGCCAGCACATGTGCAAAAGGCAAAACTGATGCTTTTGAAACAAGCTGAATTTGCATCGTCCAGAAGTGCAAAGTGGAACATCCATTTTTGCTGTCATCCTGAGATGTTCATGCTCAGTATGTCCAGAGTTAGAGAACAGATTTATATAGCTATGACACCTTGAAAACCTATTTTTGCATTGGTATTAAAGTGCATGATCGCAACTGCCTGATACATGCCAGCACCGTTGCACTGCATCATTCAGATTTTGATGTGAGTTGCTTGTGTTACTATAGAAGCAGAAATATTGACCATCAAAAGCTTCATTAAAGTTAGCTCCACAAGAATGGTTTTTGAATTGGAAATTAGTTTTATGCTGGAAAGTATGGGCTCCAAGCACTGTGTAAAGCCCTGAACTGAATTTGTGCTGGATTTCTCCATGGTTTTAGACATGAGGATAGGCTTTCTGATGCCCAGTGTAGCTCTCATCGAGTATTCTGCAGCTGAATTTATATATTATCTCCACACTGGTGAGTTCGTTCCTACGCTGCTCTTGTCCCCATGTCTGACTACAGTATATTTGTGCCCAATATTTCAACATGCGCAGATACTAACCCTATATCATTCTTTAAGGTATATGCATTGTCAGTATCAGAGTTGTTGGCAATGAGCGCAAAATCAAGTAATATTGTGTGTTCATCATCATTGTCTTCTTGGTCTTCTTCAGGTACCAGGGTTGTTGGAGACCTTGAATATTTGAAAGGCAAATAGGAGTGGAGAGATATGTTGAGAAAATAAAGTGCAAGATATAAGAACTGAAAAGTTTGAAGATGAGACTTCCTTGAGGAGGAAACAAGCAGGATTGATAAAGGAGACGTACTAGATGTAATATATTTGGATTTTCAGAAGGTGTTGGATAAGTTACCACATATTAGGCTACTTGATAATATAGGATTGGCTAACTAATAGAATACAGAGATTTGGAATAAAGGGGGCCTTTTCAGGATGGCAATCTATAACTAGTGGAGAGCCACAGGGGTCAGGGTTGGGGCCATAATTATTTGCAATATTTATTTAATGATGAGGAAAGTGAATGCATTATAGTCAAGCTTGTGAATGACACAAAAATAAGTGGGAAGGTATGAGGTGATGATGACAGATTAAACAAGTGGGCAAAAATTAAACAGGGTGGCACGGTGGCTCAGTGGTTAGCACTGCTGCCTCACAGTGCCAGGGACCCAACCTCGGGCGACTGTGTGGAGTTTGTACATTCTCCCCGTGTCTGCGTGGGTTTCTTCTGGGTGCTCTGGTTTCCTCCCACAATCCAAAGATGTGCAGGTTAGGTGAATTAGCCTTGATAAATTGCCCATAGTGTTCAGGATGTGCAGGTTAGGTGCATTAGTTAGGGTTAAATGTGGAGGAATAAGGTAAAGGGTCTGGGTGAGTTATTATTCGGAGGGTCGGTGTGGACTTGTTGGACTGAAGAACCTGTTTCCACACTGTAGGGATTCTAATTCTAAAAAACTTGGCAAATGAAATATAACATGGGAAAATGTGAGGTTGAGCACTTTGGCAGAAAGAATAAAGGAGCTGAAGACTACTTAAATGGAGAAATAATACAGAAAACTATAGAACAGAGGATTTGAGAGTCCTCATCCATGAATCACAAAAAGTTAACATCCAATTCAGATGGTAATATAGAATGCAAAAGGAATGTTAACCTTTATTTCAAAGGGAATTGAATATAAAAGTGGGGGGTTTTCACTAAAATTATACAAATAGTCAGACCACAGCTGGAATACTGTGAACAGTTTTGGTCCCCTTATCTAAGGAAAAATATAATGACATAGGCAGCAATTCACAAAAGGTTCATGAGAATGACACCACATATGGAGGGACTATTTTAAGAGGAGAAGCTGAGTAGGTTGGGCCTGTAGTCAGGCCCTGATGAAGGGCTTTTGCCTAAAACATTGATTTTCCTGCTCCTCGGATCTGCCTGACCTGCTGTGCTTTTCCAGCATCACTCTAATCTTGACTGTAATCTCCAGCATCTGCAATACCCACCTCTGCCTGGGCCTGTAGTCACTGGAGTTTAGAAGAATCAGGGGAGACTTTACTGAAGGATTGAAAGATTCTTAGGAGACTTGACAGGTTAGATTTAGAAAGTTCATTACTTTTGTGAGACAGTTTAAGACCAGAAGCCATAATCCAATGATAAGGGTCACACATTTAAGACTGAGATGAGGAGGAATTTCTTCTCTCAGAGGAGAGTGAATCTGTGGAATTCTTGACTACAGAGGATTGTTGAAGCTGTGTCATTAAGTGTGTTTGAGACTATATAGACAGATTTTAATCAGTAAGGGAATCAAGGATTACGGGGCGGAAAGCAGAAAGTAGAGTTGAGGGTTATCAGATGAGCCATGATCTCATTTAATGGCTGAGCAGACTCAAAGGACTCTTATGGCCTTGTGAGGTGGAAATAGGATGCAAATAGGTTTGGTTTGAGGATACCTGTCAAGGATATGCAGTGATATTGGGACACACTAAAAGAAGTAGCATTCATTAAAAATAAGCAACTAGTGACAGTAGTCCGCATGCTAAAATATAATATTGTAAATGATGAAGCTACTCTGTAGTGTGCCACCAGTGAGAAAGGTCCAATACCAATGCAACAAGGACAACTAGTTGCAATTGTGTCAAAGGCATGAAAACAAATGAGAGTATACTATGCGCAGATCGAGAAAGAGTGTCTGGGTTCAGAAGAAAGGTTACTCGATCCAAAACATTAACTCTGCTTTCTCTCCACAGATGCTGCCAGACCTGCTGTGCTTTTTCCAGAAATGTCTGCTTTGTTGCTAATTTCCTGCATCCACAGTTCTTTAGGGTTTTTTTGTCTGGCCAATGTCTTTGCTTATGAAATTTTCATCAATACCTGCTTAGCAGATACAAAGTCATAGTTAAACATGTCAATTTTTGTATCATCTGTGAATTTACTGATCAACCCTCCTACATTCAAGTCTAGATAATTTATATAAACCTTAAACTGGAAGAGCCCCAACACTGACACCTATGGGATTTCACTGGACATAGATTTCAGTCGGAAAAACATGCCTCAATCGTCACCTTCTGCTCCTGCCACTCAGCCAATTGTGGATCTAATTTGCCAAATTTCCTTGGATTCCATGAACTCTTACCATTGTTATTTATACCAAATAAAATATTAGGTTATCTTGCCCAATAACTGCAAACTCAATCAATAAAACTAAAGGAGCAAATGTAGGCCACTTGCCCATTGGCTCAGCTCCATCATTCAATGAGACGACTGATCTGACAATCCTTAACTCTACTTTATTGTCTTTCTCCCCATACCCCTTAATTCCCGTACTGATTAAAATTCTGCCTATCTGAGCTATTAACATACTGCAGCCTTCTGTGATAAAGATTCACTGCCCTCTTAAAGAAGGAATTCCTTCTCATTTCTCTATTAAATGGTTGACCTCCTGCTCGGAGATAACACCATCTATACCGTCCCACAAGTAGAAACCACCTCTCAGCAGCTACCCTGTCAAGTCCTGTAACAATCTTGTATGCTTCAATAAGGTAGCTTCTCATTCTTCTAAACTCCAATGAGTACAGGCCCAACCTAATGAACCTCTCCTCATCAGTAAATCCTTCTATTGCTGAGATCAACCTTGTGAACTTTCTCTTGACCACTTCAAATGCAGTATACGTTTCTGTAGATAAAGTGGAAACAAAACTTCACAGTATGCAAGCTGTTGTCTAACTAGTGCTTTATATAGTTTTAGCAAGAAATCTCTGTTTTTTCATTCCCTTTGAAAGCAAGACCAGCATCCCATTTGCCTTTCTTATTACTTGCTGAAATTAGATGCTAGTTATTTTTTTGAGATGCATAGATGTGGACTCCCAAATCCCTCAGTGCTGCAGATTTATTCCATTTAATAATATTCATCTCCTCTATTATGCCTGCGAAAGTGTATAACATTTTCTCACATTATATTCCATTTGCCAAGTTTTTGCCACTCGTCTAACATATCTATAGTACTCTATAAGATTAGATTACTTACAGTGTAGAAACAGGCCCTTCGGCCCAACAAATCCACACCGCCCCGCCGAAGCGTACCCACCCATACCTCTACATCTACACTTTACCCAACACTACGGGCAATTTAGCATGGCCAATTCACCTAACCTGCACATCTTTGGACTGTGGGAGGAAACCGGAGCACCCGGAGGAAACCCACGCAGACACAGGGAGAATGTGCAAACTCCACACAGTCAGTCGCCTGAGGTGGGAATTGAACCCGGGTCTCCGGCGCTGTGAGGCAGCAGTGCTAACCACTGTGCCACCGTGCCGCCCACGGTGTATCACCCTTACCTCTTGTCTTCTTGATTTTTGTGTCACCTGTAAACCTGGCTTTCATATATTCACTTTCCTTGTCCAAGTCACTAACCTACAGTGGTTCAAGCACTAGTTCCTGTGGCACACCACCAGTTATAAAATGTAATTCTGAAAACACTCCCCTTCATCTCAATCCTCATTTTTCTATTAGTTAGCCAGCTCTAAAACTGAGTTTGCTAGCATAATTTATATGCTCCTAAAAATGAAAGGACAACTGGCACACCTAATGAGAAATGAAATTTCAGTGCTTCTTAGTTAAGCTGCATGCAATAGGGAGAGTGACCAGCCAAGTGTATTGGTGGCAGGGGCATGCAGTGGCAGAATTAGAGTGAGTGAGAGGTAGCAGAGAGTGAATATGATACAATATATTCTTGGAAATTGCAGAAGGTAATTAACCATCTTCCTGCATTTCTGGGTGTTCCTCCAGATCACGGAAGGTGCAGTGAGTGGGTGGAAATTTCAGACTGAGCAGCCATGGTCTGGTGCTGTGGTCTCCTCTGGCCCTGAGGAAAGTGAATAGCTTTGTTGTTCAACAGCCTATCCGCTAGGATCTCCAGTTCCCTGTCAGCAAATAGGGTACCAAATTTCTTCTTTTAGCCTCTACCACAGGTCCAGTTTTTCACATTCTGGAACTGTGAAGTCCAATTCCTGGTTTGTAACATTGAAACTGCTGCACAGCTGGGATTTAGAAATGATAGAGGCAGCTGGAAACTCAATAGGTCCAAGAGTGGTGAGCTCTTCAGCCACTGGTGAGTACAAGACAGCACAGGAGTATTGCCATGGAGATGTGATACCTAGTGAGGTGCACAGCATAAAAGTGCAGGAGACAACTCAGCTAGAGCATATGGAGAGAAACCCTCCAGGAAAATCCACAAAAATGACACTTTGCCAAATTTTAGGAGGATCAGTCCTATGCATTTCAATGAAAATTCTTCCATCTCCCAGGAGATCAACTTGGTTCAATGAAGAGTGCAGGAGAGCATGCCAGAAGCAACATAAAAATAAAGTGGGAACCTGGTAATGCTCCAACACAGGACTTGGCGTATGCCAAACAACATATGCAGCACATGAGAAACAGGGCTTAGTGGGTCCACTCCAATGGTTTAGATCTAAGCTATGTCAAGTACAGACAGCAGAGATCAAGTAAATCCTCAGAGCAAAAAGGCAGTAGGAGTATACTTAAGATGGATATCAGGACGGCAAAAAGGGGACATGAGATGGCTTTGGCAAATAGGGCTAAGGAGAATCAAAAGGGATTTTAGAAATATATTAACGATAAAGGGGTAACTAAAGAGAGAATAGGGCCCCTCAAAGATCAGCAAGGCAGCCTATGTGTGGAATTGTAGGAGATGGGGGAGATACTATTTTGTATCAGTGTTTACTGTGAAAAAGGGCATGGAAGATATAGAATGTGGGGGAAAAGATGGTGACATCTTGAAAAATGTCCATTTTACAGAGGAGGTGGTGCTGGATGTCTTGAAATGCATAAGATGGATAAATCCCCAGGACCTGATCAGGTGTACTGTAGGACTCTGTAGAAAGCTAGGGAAGTGATTGCTGGGCTCCTTGCTGAGGTACTTGTATAGTCACAGGTGAGGTGCTGAAAGACTGGAGGTTGGCTAACGTGGTGCCACAATTTAAGAAAGGTGGTAAAGAAAAGCCAGGGACTGGTGAGTCTGACATTGATGGTGGGCAGGTCATTGGAAGAGATCCTGAGGGACCGGATATGCATGTATTTGGATAGGCATGGACTGATTAGGGATATTCAACATGGCTTTGTGTACCGGAAATCATGTCTCACTAACTTGATTGAGTTTTTTTGAAGAAGTAATGAAGAGGATTGATGAGGCAGAGTGGTGGACACGATCTATGTGGACTTCAGTAAGGAGTTCAACAAGGTTCCTCATGGTAGACTGGTTAGCAAGGTTAGATCACATAGAATACAGGGATAACTAACCATTTGGATACAGAACTGGTTCAAAGGTAGAAGACAAAGGGTGGTGATGGAGGGTGCCTTTCAGACTGTAGGTCTATGACTACAAGGATCAGTGCGGGGTCCACTGCTTTTCATCATTTATATAAATGATTTGGATGCGAACGTAAGAGGTATAGTTAGTAAGTTTCCAGATGACATAAAAATTGGAGGTGTAGTGGACTGCCAGGAAGGTTACCTCAGAGTACAATGGGATCTTGATCAGATGGGCCAATGGGCCAAGAAGTGGCAAAAAGAGTTTAATTTAAATAAACATGAGGCGCTGCATTTTGGGAAAGCAAATCTTAGCAGACATATACACTGAATGGTAAGGTCCTAGGGAGTGTTGCTAAGCAAAGTGACCTTGGACTGTGGCTGAACAAAGAGACGTTGAGGTGCAGGTTCATAGTTCCTTGTAAGTTGAGTCGCAGGTCGATAGGATAGTGAAGAAGGCATTTGGTATGCTTCCCTTTATTGGTCAGTGCATAGAATTTGAATTGGGAGGTTGTGTTGTGACTATACAGGACTTTTGGAATGGTCAGGTCCTTCTCCTGATGAAGGGCTTTTGCCAAAAACATTGATTCTCCTGATCCTCGGATGCTGCCTGACCTGCTGTGCTTTTCCAGCACCACTCTGATCTAAACTCTGGTTTCCAGCATCAGCAGTCCTCACTTTTGCCCACTTTTGGAATACTGTGTGCAATTCTGGTTTCCTCCTATCGGAAGGTTGTTGTGAAACTTGAAAGGATTTAGAAAAGATTTACAAGGATGTTGCTAGGGTTGGAGGGTTTGAGTTATAGGACGAGGCTGAATAGGCTGGGGCTGTTTACCCAGGAGTCTCAGAGGCTGAGGGGTGACCTTATAGAGGTTTATAAAATCATGAGGGGCATGGATAGGGTAAATAGACAAAGTCTTTTCCCCGGGGTGGGGGAGTCCAGAACTGGACGCATAGGTATGGGTGAGACAGGAAAGATCTAACAGGGACCCTAAGAGACAACTTTTTCACTGCAAAGGGTGGCGCGTGTTTGGAATGAGCTGCCAGAAGAAGTGGTGGAGGCTGGTAGAATTACAACATTAAAAGGCATCTGGATGATTATATGAATAGGAAGGATTTGGAGGGATATGGGCCAGGTGCTGGCAAATGGGACTAGATCAGTTTAGGATATCTGGTCGGCATGGACAAGTTGGACCGAAGGGTCTATTTTCATGCTGTACCTCTCTATGACACAACTGTAATGTTAAAAGATTAAATGGGAATATCTCTCTGGACATTAATGTAATATTAAAGAGTTAGACTGCAAACTGAACATTCTGAAAGTGGGTGGAGGTGACATTCTGTCTCACTGATAGCATGCAGGAATGTGGATGACCATCCATTGTAATTCACACTTCATTTAGACAGTCATTTGCTATTACTCTCCATGCTATTGTCAAGTTAAACAATCATTCAATCTCTTCCATCCAGTAATGCTTTCTGGCCATCCCCTGAAACTAGGTATGTCGTACCTGCATTGTCTTGGGGAATCACTGAGTCAGGAAATCATCTGCATAACGATTCCCCAGGAGTGGGGCATTTACATCTGCATTATCTCTGAGGATGATCTCATCCTACCATTGTACCTGGGGTAACATGTGACTGTGAGGCTGGGAGTTGTCTTGAGTGGCATGTGACTATGGGGGAGTGGCCAGAGTATCTGTGAGCATGACCAATTGATCTGTATAAAGGGCATGTGTTTTCTTTGTTCAGGGCCTCACTTTAACCCAACCTTGCATGCCTGCGAGGGGGGCCAAAGGGGTCACCTAGCTTGTACAAGCTTTAATAAACTTTAACAGTTTGCAGAAGTTGGTGTGTGCAGATTGCATCTCATGTGCGAAACCTCGGGAAAAGAACCTAACACTACAATCCTGCAACATACAGTCATGAATGAAGGCAGACAATTATACAACTCACTAGAGGAGGACGCTCCACAAATATCCCCATGCTCAATGATAACGGAATCCACATTTTGAGAAAATACAATATTCACCCAGAATGGCTTTGTGAATCTGATGCCAAAGGTCCCCAGCATCACAGGTGCAGATTTCAGCCAATTTAACTCACTCCACATTACATCAAGAAATATTTGAAGGCACTGGAAACTGCAAACGCTATGGATCCTGACAACATTCTGGAACTAGTACTGAAGACTTGTGCTCTAGTTGACCTGCCTCTAGCCAAGCTGTTCCAGTATAGCAACAAAACTCGCATCTACCTGACAATGTGGAACATTGCCCAAATCCAAACAGCCAAATATTACCATATCAGTCCACTTTTGATCATCAGTATATGATGGAAGATGCCATAACAGTGCTATCAAGTAGCATTTATGAGCAAATACCTGCTCACACATGCTCAGTTTGGGTTCAGTCAGAGCCATTCAGCTCTTGATGCCATTACAATCTTGGGTCAAACATAGACAAAACAGCTGAACTCCAAAAGGAAGGTGAGAGCCACAGTCCTTGACATCAAGACCACATTTGACTAATTGTACCAGCAAGAAGACCTGGCAAAAATGGAGTCCATGGGAATCAGGAGAAAGGAGTCATATTTTGCACAAAGGTAGATGACCTTGACTTTATCATTATGTTAGAAGTGGGCATGTTTGCAGATGATTACATAATGTTCAACACAATTCACAAATCCTCATGTATTGAGACAGCCCATGCTCATATTCAGCAAGACCTGGGCAACATCAAGCTTGTAAATTGTAAATACCACTGATGTCACCCAAGTACTGAGTAATGAGCATTTCCATTTCCCCTTGGCATTCAACTGCATCAGATCAGATCCCAACCTCGTCATTAACTCCACTCCAATCCCAACCTCACCATCAAACTCTGCTCCAACCCCAACCTCACCATCAAACTCCGCTCCAACCCCAACCTCACCATCAAACTCCGCTCCAACCCCAACCTCACCATCAAACTCCGCTCCAACCCCAACCTCACCATCAAACTCCGCTCCAACCCCAACCTCACCATCAACTCCACTCCAACCCCAACCTCACCATCAAACTCCGCTCCAACCCCAACCTCACCATCAAACTCCGCTCCAACCCCAACCTCACCATCAAACTCCGCTCCAACCCCAACCTCACCATCAAACTCCGCTCCAACCCCAACCTCACCATCAAACTCCGCTCCAACCCCAACCTCACCATCAAACTCCGCTCCAACCCCAACCTCACCATCAAACTCCACTCCAACCCCACCTCACCATCAAACTCCGCTCCAAACCCAACCTCACCATCAAACTCCGCTCCAACCCCAACCTCACCATCAACACTGCTCCAAACCCAACCTCACCATCAAACTCCGCTCCAACCCCAACCTCACCATCAACACTGCTCCAAACCCAACCTCACCATCAAACTCCGCTCCAACCCCAACCTCACCATCAAACTCCGCTCCAACCCCAACCTCACCATCAAACTCTGCTCCAACCCCAACCTCACCATCAAACTCTGCTCCAAACCCAACCTCACCATCAAACTCCGCTCCAACCCCAACCTCACCATCAAACTCTGCTCCAACCCCAACCTCACCATCAAACTCCGCTCCAACCCCAACCTCACCATCAAACTCCGCTCCAACCCCAACCTCACCATCAAACTCCGCTCCAACCCCAACCTCACCATCAAACTCTGCTCCAACCCCAACCTCACCATCAAACTCTGCTCCAACCCCAACCTCACCATCAAACTCCGCTCCAACCCCAACCTCACCATCAAACTCCGCTCCAACCCCAACCTCACCATCAAACTCCACTCCAACCCCAACCTCACCATCAAACTCCACTCCAACCCCAACCTTACCATCAACTCCACTCCAACCCCAACCTCACCATCAAACTCCGCTCCAACCCCAACCTCACCATCAAACTCCGCTCCAACCCCAACCTCACCATCAAACTCCGCTCCAACCCCAACCTCACCATCAAACTCCACTCCAACCCCAACCTCACCATCAAACACCGCTCCAACCCCAACCTCACCATCAAACTCTGCTCCAACCCCAACCTCACCATAAAACTCCGCTCCAACCCCAACCTCACCATCAAACTCCGCTCCAACCCCAACCTCACCATCAAACTCCGCTCCAACCCCAACCTTACCATCAAACTCTGCTCCAACCCCAACCTCACCATCAAACTCTGCTCCAACCCCAACCTCACCATCAAACTCCGCTCCAACCCCAACCTCACCATCAAACTCCGCTCCAACCCCAACCTCACCATCAAACTCCGCTCCAACCCCAACCTCACCATCAAACTCTGCTCCAACCCCAACCTCACCATAAAACTCCGCTCCAACCCCAACCTCACCATCAAACTCCGCTCCAACCCCAACCTCACCATCAAACTCCGCTCCAACCCCAACCTCACCATCAAACCAGCAGACAAGGGAGGCGCGGTGGTAGTTTGGCGCACCAATAAGCTCTGATCTCCAGCATCTGCAGTCCTCACTTTCTCCTATTCAACTGCATCACCATTGTTGTATCTTCCATTATCAACATCCTGGACATTATTATGAAAAAGAAACTGAACTGGATGAGGCATATAATTACTCTGGTACAAGTGCATGTTAGAGACTAGGAATACTGTAGCAAGTAGTTTACTTTCTGACTCCCCAAAGTCCGTTAACCATGTACAAAGCAGTCAGGACCATGATGGAACACTCCCCAACTGCCTGGATGAGTACACCTTCAACAGCACTTTTTCAAAAGTTTGACATCATCGAGGATAAAACAGCCGAATTAATTGCACCACATCCACAAACATCAACTCTCTCCAACACTGATACTCCATACCAGCAGGGCGTACCAGCCACAAGATGTACTGCAGAAATTCAGGAAAGCTCCTTCTAAATCCATGACAACTACCACCTCGAAGGACAAGGCCAGGAAATACACGGGAGCAACATCTTCTGCAAGTTCCCTTCCAAGTCATTCACCATCCTGACTTAGAAATGTATCAATATTCCTTCAAGTTTAAAATCCTGGAACTCCATCTCTAATGGCACTGTGGGTGTACCTACACCAAAAGGACCATGGTGGTTCAAGGCAATCGTTCACCAACAACTTTCCAAGGGCAAGCAATTAGGGACAGGCAATAAATGCTGACCTAACTAGTGACAACTCTGTTCCACATATGAGTGAAAAAAAAAATGATTGTTGTTTGTGCTGTCTACATTTGTCACACAATCCCTTGCAAAGACTTCCGTGTAGTTTCAGAACTCAAAATACAAAATTTCTGTCTCAAAAGTCTAAAAGAAATCTGTGGGCAACTGTAAACACAATGAATTATAGGCATAACTCACTTACAACTGACCACAAAATTTACATAGTTTAAGCTTGCACATTAAATTTGATTCTATAATAAAATTCTATCAAAAAGCAAGAAAACATGACAACAGTAAGCTATATCATACATATAGAAACTGAATACAGAGGTAAAGTTTTTAATCAGTAGGTAGGTATAGTAATGTAATATAATCACTAGTTGTAACACTATTGTTAATTAGTCTGGTGCTTTATTATCAAATCTGTATCTTTATAATGTAATTAGCATTTTATCCTGGCACTCACCATCTCCTGGTGCTGTTGCTGGCTGGACCTGAAGAAGTTGGAGCAATCCGGGTGCATTCGTCCCATTGGGTGACTTTGATGAATTTCCATATCCGTTTAGAGCAGCCTTTTGAATTTCTGAGGTGCTTCCATACAGACAAATGTCTCCAAGTATACAGCAATAGAGATGAATTAGCTGCAAAGAATAATCATCACAATCTTCTGTGCTCACATTTTCTGAGAATTAAATTGACTGGTTACACATTGGTTTCATATTTTTAAGTTTACAATGGTAACAGCATGGATGTTTGCAATTCTATTGCTTTAACAATAACACAATGCTGCCAAAGAATACCACCTCTTCCTTACACATTACATCATCCAAAGCTATATAGAAAAGACACTGGGTGCAGAGAACCAATAGTGCGTTAGAACCTATTTGTTCTAAAATACATGCTTCAGCCGGAAGTAATGCATTCCATTCTGCAAAACTCTCTGCCTCACAGAGGCCCTCAACAATTTAAAATAAGTTACTCCAAGAAAGCAGTTTTTAGAGAAAAGCTATTATACAACAACAACATATACATTGCCTTTGACGTTGTAAAACATTACAAAGTCCTTCACAGGAGTAGTTCTCAAACAAAATTTGACATAACACAACATAAAGAAATATTAGGATGGCTGATTAAAATCCGTGATGTGCAAGACATTACAGCAATATGCAAAATTCACACAGATTTGTATGGCAGGAGGAAGTTAGTACCATATGTACAGCCAAGATTATGGAGGATTTAAATTTTAAAATTGCCTGGGTTCAACCATGATATAATTTAGATCAGCAAATATCGAGGTGATGCAGAAACAGGAGTTTGTGATTTAGGATGGGGAACAAAATTTTAATGAACATGTAATTTTGATGGCAAACCAGCAGGGATAACTGGTGAATGGTCAACTCTATTTGCAATGAAGACAATACAAAGTCAATGATGAGAGCTTTAGGAACAGATACACTGCGGCAGGGATGGCATAAAGCAATGGTATATAGATTGAACTGGGCAGTCTTGGTCATGTAGTGATATATGATTGGAGCCTTATCACAAAGTCAAATTCAACACTAAGACTAAACAATGTGGTTAAGTTTTAGACAGGAAGAGGAATGAAGTTGATGCTAGTGAACGAGATTTGAGGTGGTGACTGAAGACAATGGTATTAAACTTCCCAATATTGAATTGAAGGCAATTCGCACATGATGTCACAGAAGCAGTGTAACAAAGTAGAGACATTAGAGGTGTTAAAGGGATCATGGTGAGATAGAACGGCATGTCATCAGTTCACATGTGGAATGTGGTATTACGTTTTTGTATGATGTTGCTAAAGTGGACAACATGCATATGAGACATAGGTAGGGCCAAGATCTTCAAAAATACTTAATGATAATAATACAGGGGCTGGAAGAGAAGCCATTTTAGGTGATTTTCTAGTCATAACTAGCTAGGTAAAAATAAGATAGAGTGAGTGCAGGACCACCCAGCAGAAGACAAGCGCTGGAGGAGTATGTGTGGTTAACTATTTTAAAGGTTGCAGACAAGTCAAGAAGAATTAAGAGGGACAGCTTACCACAACCACAGCTACATAGGATGTCATCTGTGACTCTGATAAACGCTATTTCAGTACTTTGGCAAAAGGTGAATTGGATGCTTTCAAACATGGAGCTACATGAAAAATGCGCACAAATTTGAAAGGCGAATACTCATTCAAGGACTTTGGAGGGCAAAGGGAGGTTAGAAATGGATTGATTAATGGCAAGGAAGAAGAATTATGGATTTTTTTGAAAAGTGAGTGATGCCAGGAGGTTTCAAAAGTAGTAGGGTCTGCATCCAAGTACAGCGAACCATAACATATAGGACAAGAATTAGATCAGACAGCCCATTGAGTCAATCATGCCCGGTATGTTTCTTGGCACCATTCTCCTGCCTTCTCCCTGCAACCTTGGTTCCCCTTATCAATCAATAATCTGTCTGTCTTAAATACTCAATGACTTAGCCTCCACAGCCTCTCTGAGGCTGTGCCCTCTGATCTTAGTCTCTCCTACTAGTGGAAACATGTTCTCCACATCCACTATAACCAGGTCTCTCAGAATTCTGTTAATTTCAATCAGATTCCCTCCTCATCCTTCTAACTCCATCTAATACAGACCCAGAAACCACAACTGCTTCAGATATGACAAGCCTTTCAAGTGCAGGATCATTTGTAAACCTCCTTTGGAACACTTCAATACCAACACATCCTTTCATAGATATAGGGCCCAAAACTGCTCACAATATTCCAAACACAGTCTGACCACAGCATTATACAGCCTCAGCAGTACATCCCTGCTCTTATATTCTAGGCCTCTCAAAAAGCATTCTAACATTGTATTCGCCTTCCTAACTCCAGTTGAGCCTGCATGTTAACCTTAACAAATCCTGAAGTGAGACTCCCAAATCCCTTTGTGCTTCACATTTCCAAAGACTTTCATTATTTAGAAAAATCTAAATCTACATCTCTATTCTTCCTCCCAAAGTGCATAATCTTACACTTTTCCACATTGCATTCCAACCATTTGTTCATTGCCCAGTCTCCTGGCCTTTCCAGGTCTTTCTGCAGCCTTCCCAACACTTCAACACTACCTGTCTATCCACTTATCTTTATGTGATCTCCAACTTAGCAACATTGTCCTCAGTTCCTTTGTCCAGATCGTTAATGAATAAGATTAATAGTTCTTATCCCAAAACTGATCTCTGTGGAACTCCACCGGCTATCTTCCTGAAACAAGACCCTTTTATCCATAATCCCTAGCTTTTGTGAGTCAGCCAATCCTCTATCCATGCCAGTACCTTGCTCCTAACACCATGATCTCTTATCTTAATTAGCAGCCACCTATGCGGCACCTTGTCAAAGGCCTTCTAGAAATTGAAATAGATCACATTCACTGGTTCTCCTTTGTCTAATATACCTATTACCTTATCAAAGAAATCTAGCAGAATTGTAATCGAAGACATCCCTTTGATGAAGTCGTGCTGACTATTTTAACATGCACTTCCAAGTACTCCGCAATTTCATGCTTAATTATGGACTCTAAAATTTTACAAATGACCGAGGTCAGGCTAACCGGCCTACAGTTTCCTGTCTTCTACCCCACTCCCTTTGTTTAAACAGGGGTGTTACATTAGCCATTTTCCAATCCTCCAGGACCCTCCCTGACTCCAATGATTCCTGAAAAGTCACCACTAATGCCTCCACAATCTCCTCAGCTATCTCCTTCAGAACCCTGGGATGTAATCCATCTGGTCCAGGTGATTTATTCACTTTCAGATCTTTTGGCTTCCTCAGCACCTTCTCCTTAGTGATGACCATTACACTCACACTGCCTCTTGACTCTGGCCCCATTAGCGATATCAACTAATGTGAAGCCAGGAAGAGAAAGTAGTGGCCAGCAAGTTTCTAGGAACCCAGGTTGAAGGACCAAGAGGTGGATATCATGGAAAAGATGAGCTCTAAAAAGGCATAATTGGATCTAGAAGTGAATCGAGAGAAAAATGGGAGTTTTGGGACAGGGAAAGGAAAGCTTAGGGACAGTTTATGCTGATGGACTAGAGAAGAGCAGAGCTACAGAAGCAGCTGAACAGGCAGTCTTGCTCTTAAAGGAAAAGAAGAACGAGGATGAGTAAGAAAGGCTTTTGAAATGACATTTATTGGCATTTGGAAAGGCATGGGTTAATAAAAGAAAGTTTACACTTCTGTTAAACGAAGATTGTCATCAACTAACTTGAAGTCCTTTGGTGAAGTAATGGAGAGTATTAATGAGGGTAATCCACTTAACGTTGTCGATATGTTCTTTTAAATGAATTTTCACAAATTACTGCATGAAACGCATGTCAACAAATTAAGAACCCATGGAATTAGAGGACAATGGTCTTGGCTAAAGGACTGGAAATAGTAACTGGCAGTTAAAGGATGTTTTTCTGACTGGAGAGAAGAATTCAGTAGATTGATATTAGGACAATTGCTTTGACAATTTTTGAAATGTGAATGGGTCATTGATCTGAAATATTAATTCTTGTTTCTCTTCACAGATGCTGCCTAACCTAATGAGAATTCCCAACATTTTTGTTGTAAATGTATAATGCACAAAAACATCAGCCATTAATACAGCAATGGCATTCGGCTCATTCTACATATGGGATTCAGGGTAAGAAGGTTCAGGAAAGATTTACCAGGATGTTGCCAGGAATGGAGGATTTGAGTTACAAAAATAAGCTGGATACGTTGGAACTTTGTTCAGGAGGTTAAGGGGTGACCTTTTGAAGTTTATCAAATCATGAGGGGTATAGATAATGCGAATAGCAAAAGTCCTTTCCCTAAGGTGGGATAGTTCAAAACTAGGGGGTATTTTTAAGGTGAGAGAAGAAAGATTTAAAAAGGACATGGGGGAATCTTTTTTACACAGAGTGGTTATGAAATGCCAGAGGAAGTAGTGGATGCAGGTACAATTACAAGATTTAAAAGACATTTTGATAAATTCATAAATAGGAAAGGTTTGGAGTGATATGGGCCAAGCGCAGACAGGTGGGAGTAGTTTAATTTTGGAGCATGGTCGGCATGGACTGGTTGAACTGAAGGGTCTGGGGGGATCTGAGGATGTATACAAATGTAGAGGCAGGACAAGTTGAGAAAGTTGTAAATAAAGCAAGAACAATCTTTGGTTTTATTAATCAATGAATTTAGTAGATTTGCTAAGAAGTTGTTGAAGAGTGTTAACTTTTATTCAACAATCATTAGGGCTCAGCTAGAAATTTGCATTCTGGGCACCACAATTTAAAAGTATATCAAGGCTTTTGTGGGGGTTAAAAGAGATTTATTAGTATGGTTTCATGTAAGAACAATTTAAATTATGCAGACAGATTGAGAAGGCAGAGAAAATTTAAAGGAGATTTAATAATACTGTTCAAAATCATAAAGTTTTTTGACAGAGGAAATGAAGAGAAACTGGTTTCGGTGACAGAGGAGGCCTGTGACCATACAGAGTGCTTACAAGGATCGGTGCTGGGTCCTTGGCTTTCGTCATTTACATAAATGATTTGCATGTGAACATAGGAGGTATAGTTAGTAAGTTGCAGATGACGCCAAAATTGAAAGTGTAGTGGAGAGCAAAGAAGGTTACCTTGGAGTACAACAGGATCTTGATCAAATGGGCCAATGGACAAGGAGTGGCAGATGGAGTTTAATTTAGATAAATGTGAGGCGCCGCACTTTAGGAAAGCAAATCTTAGCAGGATTTATATACTTAATAGTAAGGTCCTAGGGAGTATTGCTGAGCAAAGAGACCTTGGACTTTATAGTTCCTTGAAAGTAGAGCCACAGGTAGATAGGATAGTGAAGATGATGTTTGGTATGCTTTCCTTCACTGGTCAGACTATTGAGTACAGGAGTTGGGAGATCATGTTGCAGCTATTTAGGACATTGGTTAGGCCACTTTTGGAATATTGAGTGCAATTCTGGTCTCCTTCCTATTGGAAGGCTGTTGTGAAACTTGAAAAGGCTCAGAAAAGATTTACAAGGATGTTGCCAGGGTTGGAGGATTTGAGCTATAGGGAGAGGCTGAATAGGCTGGGGCTGTTTTGCCTGGAGCGTTGGAGGCTGAGAGGTGACCTTATAGAAGTTTATAAAATCATGAGAGGCATGGGTAGGATAAATAAAGTCTTTTCCATGGGATGGGGAGTCCAGAACTAGAGGGAATAGGGTGAGAGGGGAAAAATATAAAAGGGACCTAAATAAAAGCAAATTTCTGCGGATGCTGGAATCTTAAACCAAAAAAGAGAAAATGCTGGAAAATCTCAGCAAGTCTGGCAGCATCTGTAAGGAGAGAAAAAGAGTTGACGTTTCGAGTCTAACTGACCTTTTGTCAAAGCTTTTTAAAAAAAGGAGAAATAGAGAGGCATTTATACTTGGCTGAGAGAAGGTGAGTCATGGCTCCAGAAGCAAAGGTAGCAATAAAGAGGTGATAATGACAGTGCATAGAGAGATTATAGGGAGATTAGGAGCTGTGAATGACCAAAGCAGAAGCCAGTGCTATGGGACAAAATATGTGGGGGATCAGTGAAGCAGAGGCAAAATGGAAAACAAGGAGAAGGGTAGCAAAGAGGGAGAGGATAAAGGTGATGAGAGAGTGGGGAGCGAGAGAAAGAGAGACAATCAAGAAATAAGAGGTACAGAACAGTGAAAGAAATATATATTAAAAAAAATACAATTACAGAGCAGAATGAAAACAGAGGGCTCGAGAAGGGATAATCATCTGAAGTTGCTGAATTCAATATTGAGACCGGCAGGCTGTAACGCGCCTAGTTGGAAGATGAGATGCTGTACCTCCAGCTTGAGTTGAGCTTCACTGGAACATTGCAGCAGGCCAAGGACAGACACATGGGCATGGGAGCAGGATTGTGTTGAAGTGGCAAGCTATGGGAAGGTCCAGGACCTGATTGCGTACAGGGCATCAGAGGAATCCCGGACGTAGGTGGGGAGGGAGTGAACCAGAGGAGTAAGGATGGAGTCAAGGTAGGAGGAAATAAGTTCAGTGGGGCAGGAGCATGCTGCCACAATGGGTGTCCTGGGACAGTCCTTCTTGTGGATTTTGGGGAGTTGATAGAAACGGGCTGTGCAGGGTTGTGAGGCTATGAGGTTGGAAGCTGTGGGGGGGGGGTGCAGGTGGGAGGGGGTGTGGGGAGAGGCATCTGGAGGAAATGAGGTCAGTCACGGTGTTGGAGACAATGGCTTGATGCTCGGTGGTGTGGTCATGCTCCAGGGGAGGTAGGAGGAGCAATCTGGAAGTTAGCGCTCAGCCTCTGCGAGGTAGAGGTCAGTACACCAGACGACAACAACACCCCTTTTGTCTGCAGGCTTGATGACAAGGTTGGGGTTGGACCTAAGGGAGCAAAGGGCAGAAAGTTCGGATGGAGAGAGGTTGGAATGGGTAAGAGGGGCAGAGAAATTAAGGCAGCCAATGTCCCATCGACAACTGTCAATGAAAAGTCGAGGGCAGGAAATTGTCCTGGCAGGGGTGTCCAATTAGAGGTGGAATGTTGGAGGGATGCAAAAGGATCTGTGGAGCGGGGGGAGGACTCTTGCCCAAAGAAGTGAGCATGAAGGCGATGGAAGAAGAGCTCAGCATCATGTCGAGCCCTAGTTCCCTGTTGCTTCTAGTTTCCATCCCTCCATCTCCTTCACCTGGTCCGTCTCCGACACTTGCCTTCCTTTCCTTGACCTATTTGTCTCCATTTCTGGCAATAATCTATCCACTAATATCCATTACAAGTCCACTGACTCCCACAGCTATCTGGACTACAGATCTTCTCACCCTATGTCCTGTAAGGACTCTATCCCTTTCTCTCAGCTCCTCCGCCTCCACTGCATTTGTTCCAATGAGGCCACTTTCCAAAGTGGTGCTCTTAATATGTGCTGCTTCTTCTCCAACTGTGGCTTCCCACCTACAGTTGTTGACAGGGCTCTCGACAGCGTACGGTCCATCTCCCGCGCCACAACCCTCACCCCTTCCCTCCCTTCCCAGAACAAGGATAGGGTCCCTCTTGTTCTCACCTTTCATCTCACCAGCCTTCACATGCAAAGAATAATCCTCCGCCATTTTTGCCAACTCCAACACAATGCCATTACTAAACACACCTTCCCTTCCCTCCCCCTGTCTGAATTCCGCAGAGATCGTTCCCTCCGGGACAACCTAGTCCACTCCTCCATCACCCCTAACACCTCTCCCATCACACATGGCACCTTCCCATGCAATCGCAGAAGGTGCAACACCTGCCCCTTTACCTCTTCAACGCTCACCATCCAAGGCCCCAAACACTCATTTCAGATTAAACACCATTTCACTTGTACCTCTTTCAATTTGGTCTAATGCATTCATTGCTCTCAATGTGGTCTCCTCTATATTGGAGAGACAAAACGCTGACTGGGTGATCGCTTTGGTGAGCACCTTTGATCTGTACGCAATCAGGTCCCGGACCTTCCCGTAGCTTGCCACTTCAACACAATCCTGCTCCCATGCCCACATGTCTATCCTTGGCCTGCTGCAATGTTCCAGTGAAGCTCAACGCAAACTGGAGGAACAGCATCTCATCTTCCAACTAGGTACATTACAGCCTGCCAGTCTCAACAGTGAACTCAACAACTTCAGATGATTATCCCATCTCGAGCCCTCTGTTTTCATTCTGCTCCGTAATTTTATTTTTTTAATATATATTTCTTTCACTGTTCTGTACCTCTTATTTCTTGATTGTCTCTCTTTCTCTTGCTCCCCACTCTCTCATCACCTTTTTCCTCTCCCTCTTTGCTACCCTTCTCCCTGTTTTCCATTTTGCCTCTGCTTCACTGATCCCCCACATATTTTGTCACATAGCACTGACTTCTGCCTTGGTCATTCACAGCTCCTAATCTCCCTATAATCTCTCTATGCACTGTCATTATCACCTCTTCATTGCTACCTTTGCTTCTGGAGCCATGACTCGCCTTCTCTCAGCCGAGTATAAATATCTCCCTATTTCTCCTTTTATTTTAGCTTTGACAAAAGGTCAGTTAGACTCGAAATGTCAGCTCTTTTCTCTCCTTACAAATGCTGCCAGACGTGCTGAGATTTTCCAGCATTGTCTCTTTTTTGGTATAAAAGGGACCTAATGGGTAACTTTTTCACGCACAGGGTTGTGCGTGTATGGAACAAGCTGCCAGAGGAGGTGGTGGAAGCTGGTACAATTGCAGCATTTAAAAGGCATCTGGATGAGTATATGAACAGGAAGAGTTTAGAGGGATAGGGGCCAAGTGCTGGCAAATGGGACTCGACTCTATGGTCACTGGGATGAGTTGAAACGAAAGGTCTGTTTCTGTGCTGTACATCTCTATGACTCTAACAGTCATTAACCAGAGGACACAGATTTAATGTAATTCACAAAGAACCAAAAAAGCAATGTCCGAAACATTTTTCTATGGAATGAATTGTTAATTATCTGGTTGAAACAAAATGAATACCAACATTCAAAAGTCAATTGAATAAATATTTGAAGGGAAATCAAGTTAGAGTGTTAGGAAAAGAGAGCGGGTAAATTTTGACTGCTGTGCCAAAGAGCTGTCATGGGCAGATTGGCTAAATAGTTTGATTTTGTGCTCTATCAGTCTATGATTCTACAATACATTTAAGACAAATTGGAATTTATTTTTGAATGATCTTTGATGATTAAAGATGATTACCTGAGGACAAGGGGCTCAATAATACATTTTGTAATCCAGCCAGCTTTTGTAATTACTTTCAAAACCAATTCCCCCTAAGAGTGATGAAATCTAAGTTCATTTGATGTAATGGATTGGAAATGAGGGCTATACCAGAGTTAATATCCTCTATCCTTTGTTAAAATGGCATAAGCTGATTTCTCACTTATTGTGTGGACTAGTGCAATTCCCCTTACGCTCTCACACCACCACCTTGAGTTTGCTTTGGCAGTTTCAATTGTCACTGTTATCTACCTTTATCAAAACTGAACTTACTTCTTTAAAATGTCTGTCTACTTTGAGAGTGTATGACCCTGTTCCAGCTGGATCACTTTGTGAGCTAATTAGTTCAGCCAATCAAATCTACATATCAGATCACTTCCAATGTCCAGGTTATGAGAATTGCCAATATAAGGACACTCCTCATAGAAATGGCTTTCAAAGGGAGATGTGGAATCTCCATCATCCCCCATAAATCTATCCAGAAAGATTTTCATTTGTTTATTTCCACTCACTCTTCTGCCTTCTTCTGCCTGTAATTACATTGAAAACCTGTTGTACTCCGAAAGATTTTAATTGTAACTTACACAGAAGAAAGGTTAGTTAAAATAACTGTTCACACATTAAATCAAAAGCAAATTAATTCTGAGAAAGATAATCCATAATATTTTGCATTGAACACCATATAGCTTTATCTTTACCTGTTTTATGTTATTAGAACCAACACGTGATACAAGAGTTGTGCCCAGCTCTGTCAAGACCTTCAAACAAGCCATGTTCATTTTGGCAGCTTCACCCAAGAGCAACAAACCAAGTGCAGAATCAATCCTGAAGATTAAAAAAATAGTCATACATAATGGAAACAGCCTTATCAGTCCAACTAGTCCATGCCAACCAAGTTTCCCAAATTAAACAAGTCTCACTTGCCTGCATTGGCCCATATCCCCCTAAATTTTCCTATTCACGTACCTATCCAATGTCTTTTAAATGTTGTAACTGTATCTGCACCTATGACTTCCTTTGGCAGTACATTCCACACACGAACCACCCTCTGTTTGAAAACATTGCCCTCAGGTCTCTTTTAAATCTTTCTCCTCTTACCTTAAAAATATGCATTCTAGCATTGAACTCCCCTACCATAGGGAAAAGACTTTTACTATTCACCTTACCTATGCCCCTCATGATATAAACTTCTATAAGGTCACCCCTCAATCTCCTATGCTCCAGTGGAAAAAGTCCCAGACTATCCAGCCTCTCCTTATAGCTCAAACCCTCCAGTCCCAGCAATAATCTGGTAAATATGTTCTGAACCCTCTCCAATTTAATATTGTCCTTCCCATAGCAGGATGACTAGAACTGTAATTAGAACCAACATGTGATACAAGAGCTGTTCACAGAACTGTTCACAGTACAAGTTACTATGATTCAAGTCACTTGGTCCTGGAATTTGTTAGATGGTAATTGTTTTTAAATTCTTCCCTCATGTTTATCTAAGCAGAACCTCTTCCGTACTCCTATTTTGTTGATACCCATTTGAACAAGTGAATCCTCTGTCTGTAACTACAAGTTCCTTTCCGGCCCTGAGCAGGCAGTACAAAGCAGGCAGCACAACTTTATGGAATGCTTTCAATAACAGAACAGAGTCTATCCCCAATTAGACTGCACCTCTACTTACATTCTCACTTGAATGGCTTGTAGAAGGATTCAAAAACAGAGCCAGAACATAAAAGTAGGTCACCTAAGCTATTTGAGACTAGGGACAGTAAAAGTGCAGCTAGACACATAGGCCAGGTACGGTTAATCAGACCTGATTTCACTCAAGTAAAGAAACCCGTAGCCAAGCAGATGGTTGAGAGTGTGGTGCTGGAAAAGCACAGCAGGTCAGGCAGCATCCGAGGAGCAGGAGAATCGACATTTCAACATAAGCCCTTCATCAGGAATGAGGCCTCATTCCTGATGAAGGGCTTATGCTCAAAATATCAATTCTCCTGCTCATCGGATGCTGCCTGACCTGCTGTGCTTTTCCAGCATCACGCTCTCGACTCTAATCTCCAGCATCTGCTGTCCTTACATTCTCCTAGCTAAGCACATACACAAGCTAAGCTAGCTAACTGGAGTATGTCCCAATTCAGCAAGAAAACAGGAATCACATTCAACTGGTGTTGCAAAGTTTGAGGTAAATGATCTAGTGCAATGTGCCACATACTCCATGCTAAATGTGATAAGTCGATTATGCTACCAAAGCTTGACAATCAATATGTAATTGGTTAATAAGAAGGAACAGATACATGATTGATGTGGATTTGTGTATAAAATACGATTATAACTGTTGAAAGACAGACTCTCCAGCCAAAGGTGACTGTTGTCCCTTTAAGGTTGAGTCCATTGCATTGCAAGTAATAAAGGCACTGTGTGTGAGGGAAACTAGAATACTATCATCTGACTAAATGCTTTTCATCAACAATTTTTGAAGGTCCCACCAAGATGGCTAACCCTTTGAATTGAGTTGCGTGTCTGGAGACCGCACCTCACTGGCAAACGAACCAGCTGCAGCAGAGAAAAGGTAGGGACATTTATCCCTTTGGTTTGGATACCGGTGAGAAAAGGGGTTGTGACCTGTGTTCCAGGACTGAGGTAAGCCAATTAGGAGCGACAATAGTACAGATTTGAATATATGATGTGAGTGAACGTTGTTCCAGAGTACTAGGATAAATGAGAAGTACAGGTTAGAGGCCCTTCAGAGAAATAGTGCATTATGTGTGTGTGAGAAACTAGAGTACAATCGTCTGACTGAATGTTTTTTCTTCAAAAGGCTACCTGTGCCACACTGAGTTCACTCATCTGCCTTGCAGTTCCTGTTGTCATCCATACATACAGCAGGAATCTTGAACGTGTTGATCAACTGTAAGGGCTGAGACTCCTCCACTTGTTTCTCAAACCCCATATCTGCCTCACCCACAGTGTAACCCTCCCATATCTACTTTTGTGTCAAATCTGATTATCCAATTCCAACAGAGTGACTGCCTTCTGGAACCTCCCTGATGCATCAGAGTCTGTAGTTCTGTTCCAGTTTCATGACTCTGAGCTGAAATTGCTCAAACAGCAGATACAATCTATAGATGCAACTGCCACACTGGAAGTGGCAATCATCAGCCCCCATATAGTGTAACATATCCTGCTATCTTTTATTATGTGTTAATTATTACATAATCCGTCAATTTTATTACTACCTTACTACTGTTGTAAACCTTACTATATCTCAATTATTAAAAAAACTTACATGGGTACACTAACCATACACCTCTTCCTGTGATATCATTTTGATTTTTCTTGAAATGCTGTTTGCCAACAGACAAAGCCCTCAAGTTGTTTTGTTCTAAAGTCACTATTACTCTTGCGTTAATGCTATAAATCTCTGCTGCTATTGCTTAAACAAATACTTTTTTCTTTGTATTAAATCTGAACATTTATATGAGATCAGACATTAGCACTGCTGCTTCAGCGGCAGGGACCTGGGTTTGATTCCAGCCTTGGGTGACTGTCTATGTGAAGTTTGCACATTTCCTCTGTTTGCCTGAGTTTTTGCTGGGTGCTCTGATTTCATCCCACAAAGATGTGCAGGTTAGGTGGATTGACCCTGCTAATTGTGGAGTTACGAGGCTCGGGTGGGTCTGGATGGGTTGCTCTTTGGAGGTTGGTGTGGACTTGATGGGATGAACGGCCTCTTTTCACAGTGCAGGGATTCTATGATTCCATTCTATGATCATATATAGAACTATGTTGTGTAAAACAACTGTATGCAAAAACAAAATATTTATCTTTTGAGGTTATAGCCTTCAATGTCAAAGCAGCTAAACAGATCCCCTCTGCTGAGACACTAGGCTATCTCGACTAAGAAAGCCATTGGATCAATGAGCTGATCTCAGCTATTGCTATAGCAGGACACGAAACTTAACCTCAGTATTTGAGGTGATGGAAGCAGAAGTGAACCATTCAGAACTTCTACTCTCAAGTCCTACTTTCTATGATCTTTACTTATAAGTTCATACATAACCATTAACCAAAGACAGTGTTAGCTTTCGTTATAACTTATCCTCCTCAATCTACCAACCAGAGTCAGTCAATAGAAGACAACTAATGAATGCCTTTGAAAACACACACTGTCACCTATTGTTTGTGTGGCCTTCCCTTTAATTTTTTTTTAATAGCTGTACATCTTTTTTGACCAGTGATATGCATTATTTTACATATTATCATCTGACTACTAAAGATTCTGTATAGTATTCACAGTTCCATTGGTGGTGTAGATTTTCATGTGGGCTATCCTGGAGTCACAAATTTAAAATGATACACATTGATAGCTGTGGGAACGAGGAGCTGTGGCAGGCTGGATGCAAGTTTGACTCAGGGAGAAAAGGCACAGGATAATGGTGAGCATGTTCTTAGGGAGCAGGATGGAAGAATATAGGTGGTATTGCCGAGGGGTCCATATGAGGACCGTACCCTTTGATAGATATTAATGAACTAGACTTAGAGTCAGAGAGCCTTTGGTCCAACTCATACAGGCAGACCAAATATTCTAAGTTAACCTAGTCCCATTTGCCAGCATTTGGCCTATATTCCTCTAAATCCTTCCTATTCATGTACCCATACAGATGCAATTTAAATGTTATAATTGTATCAGCCTCCACTACTTCCTCTGGCAGCTCATTCCATACACACACCACTCTGAGTAAAAAAGTTGCTTCTTAGGCTCCTTTTAGATGTTTTTCCCTCTCATTGTAATCCTATGTCAGAAGTCATGCAACATCAGTTATAGTCCAACAGATTTCTTCGAAATCACAAGTTTTTGGTGCACTGCTACTTCGTCAGTTGAGGTGGACATTCAACTGTCGTGTTGTCGTGTGACTTCCGACTTTGTCCATCCCAATCCAAAACCAGCACCTCCACATCTTAAACCTATGCCCTTTAGTTTTGGACTCCACAACCCTGGGAAAAAGACCATGGCTAGTCACCCTGTCTAAGCCTCTCATGATTTTATAAACCTCTATAAGGTCATCCCTCAGCATCCAACACTTCAAGGAAAATTGCCCCAGCCTATTCAATCTCTCCCTATACTTGAAACCCTCCAACACCAGGAACATCCTTGGAAATCTTTTCTGAACCCTTTCAAATTTCACAACATCTTTCCTATAGGAGGGAGACCAGAATTGAATGCAGTATTCTAAAAGTAGCCTAATCAATATCCTGTACAGCCACAACATGTCCTCCCAAATCCTATACTCAATCAATGCCCTGAACAATGAAGGTGGCACAGTGGTTAGCACTGCTGCCTCACAGCGCCAGAGACCCGGGTTCAATTCCTGCCTCAGGCAATTTCTGTGTGGAGTTTGCACATTCTCCCCGCATCTGCGTGTCTCACAGTCCAAAATGTTAAATTGCTTGTAGGGGAATGGGTCTGGGTGGGTTGCTCTTCGGAAGATTGGTGTGGACTTGTTGGGCCGAAGGGCCTGTTTCCACACTGTAAGTAATCTAATCTAATCTAAAAAAAAAGTGTACCAAATGCTTTCCGTACTACTCTGTTCACCTGTGACTCCACTTTTAAGGAGCTATGAACCAGCACCCCAAAGTCTCTTTGTTCAGAAACACTCCCAAGGACCTTACCATTAAATAAAATGAACCCTGCCATGACTTGCCTTCCCAAAATGCAATACCTCATATTTATCTAAATTAAACTCCATCTCCAACTCCACCATCTGATCAAGGTACCATTATACTCTGACATAACCTTGTTCACTGGCAATTATTCCACCAATTTTGGTTTCATCTGCAAACTTCCTATGTTCATACCCAAAGAATTTATATAAATGACAAAAAGCAATAGGCCCAGAAATGATCCTTGTGGCACACTGGTGGTCACAGGCCTCCAGTTTAAAAAGCAACCCACTATCACCACCCTCTGTCTTCTACCTTCGAGCCAGTGTTGTATCCAAATGGCTAGTTCTCCCTGCATTCCATGAGATCTAACCTTGCTAATCAGTCTTCCATGTTGAACTTGTCGAATGCCTTACTGAAGTCCATATAGGTGATGCCCACCTCTGTGCCTTCATCTTCTTGGTCACTTCTTCAAAAAACTCAATCAAGTTTGTGAGACACTATTTCCCACACACAAAGCCATGTTGACTATCTCTAATCAGTCCTTGCCTTTCCAAATGCATATACATCCTGTCCCTCAGAATCCCCTTCAACAACTTGCCCACCACCAAGGTCAGGCTCACCGGTCTATAGTTCCTTGGCTTTTCCTATCCACCTTTCTTTTTGTTTATTGAAACGATTTTTATTCTTTACAGAACAATAAAATTACAAAAAATATAACAATCTGAGAGTGTAACAACTGTTACAATAAACTAACTACTACTCTACTCTACAAAACAAATAATAAAAAAGCTACCCATACTATTCAATTAGTACTTGAACAAACTAGATTAATTTAAATAAAATTACCCCACTTTGAGCAACCCTCTCAAAGCTCCTTATCACTAGGAGCATCAGTTAGCAATCCCGTATTTATTTGGGATTCTTCCTCTCAGGGCACCTGGCTCGTCAGACCCAGGTCTCATGGCGAAACAAAAGCCCTAGTTAATATGGCTGACAGATCTGCTTCTGGATGGTTCAGAAAGGGCCACCACGTCTTGTAGAAAAGTTCACTTTTCTGGTGCACCATACTTGTACGGACATCCAGGGATGTGTTCCATAACTAATGTATACCATTCCGGCAGGCCCAGAAGGCTTTCCAAAACCCAACTCATCAAAATGTTCTTCCTTACACAATATGTAAAAATATTAAACAGCTTTTTCCCATGCTCATCTAAGGAAGGCAAATTTGACAAGCCCAGGAGAAGATGCAGTGGATCTATCTTGACCTCAGTCCTCAGGACCCCCTCCATTACACTTGCTATTGTGCCTCAATACTTGTGGCATGACCACAAACAATGGGTAAAAGTGCCTATACCTATATTGCATTTAGGGCACAATGGAGAGGGTCCCTTTTTGAATTTCGCAAGCTACTCTGGGGCCAGATAAACCCTGTGAAGGACCTTCAGCTGCATAGCATGCACTCTGTTGCAGATCAAAATCTTTCTCATGTTCTCCCAAATGTCCTCCCATATCTCTGATGAAATCTCCACTCCCAACTCTTGCTCCCAGACCCCACGGAGACGCTCAATATCTTTCAAGGCGCCATCTCCCAGTAAATGGTAAAGGGTGCTAACCAGGAAACTGCCTGTAGTCTGAAGCATTCTCCTCTCTATGTCAGACCTATAAGGATCAATCAAACTGTAGGCTTTTTCTGAATAAAGTCCCGAACCTGAAAGAAACGAAAGAGCTCCTTATTGGGAAATTCATATTTGCGACTCAACTGATCGAAGGACATCATGACCTCCTCCTCAAATAAATCTCCCAGGCAAGAGATTCCCCTGGATCCCATAACTTAAAACCAGAGTCCATCAACCCTGGCTGAAATCCTGGCATTCCTACTATAGGAGTGAGAAAGGAGGTTTCAGATAAACTGCCTTCACTTTGTCGCATCACTCTCCAGGCTTTAACCATACTGATGACAATTGGGTTCCATGACTGTCCTCACCTTATCCATGCATAACAGATTAATGGGGGCACTTCATCAGGGAGACCTCGATATCCTCGAATTGACCTCAGGTCCTCACACGTCCAATCATTCACAAAGGATAGAAGAGGGTTTATTTGATACCTCAATATCTGGAAAGTCTACCCCCCACATTCCCTGGGGAAGCTGCAATTTGGCAAGCTTAATGCAAGGCCACCTGTGATGCCAAATAAAAGAACCAAGCCAACCATTGAGTATCCGCAACATTTGCCCATGCACCATTAGAGGGAGCATTCACATGGGATATAATAAGCGAGGAAGAATGTTCATTTTAATAAGAGATATTCGGCCTAACCAAGATATTGGAAGAACCTCCCAACGCTGAAGATCCTGCCTTATCTTATTGAACAAGTGCACAAAGTTAGCCTTATATAACTGGTCAAAGGTGGGAGTAATGAAAATGCCTAAATACAGAAAACCTCCTGGGACCACCTGAAAGAGAATCAGATTTCACATTTGAGATCGGATATTACCCCAAGTTTAGCAGCAAGATGGGCCTGTATGAAGCTCAGACCTCCACAGCCTTCCCTCTCTTGAGGATGAGAGAAATATTAGCTTCTCTCAAACAGGGCAGGAGGCAGTCCTGACTGTACAAATAATTGTACATGTCCAGCATTGGCCCAGTAAACATATTCATCAATTCCTTATAAAACTCACTCGAAAGGCCATCTGGGCCCAGTGCCTTACCACTTTGGAGCTGCCTTACCGCCTCCTGTGTCTCCTGCACTGTCAAGGGAAGCCTGCTCTGAAGTCTCACCTGGAAGGTCCAGGTTCTTAACGAAGGAGTCCATTTTCACCAAATGGTCCTCACAGCCCTCCGACTGATATCGCTTGGAATAAAATTTCCTAAAAGCCATATTAATCTTTTTGGAGCCACAAGTAAGAGTCCCAGTGCCCTCTCTGATAGGCATGATAGATTGGGGAGGTGGTGGCGCTCTTTCCTAGCCAAATATGCCAGATATTTACCTGGCCTACACCCTTACTCAAATATCCTTTGATTCGCAAAAGGAATCTCTCTCTCTCCTCACTGTTTGAGAAAGTAAGGAATTCAGAGCAGCCTGGAGAGCTGTAATTCGCTGTAATTTAATCACAGATGGCCAATCAAAGTATGTGATCTCGGCTACCTTCAGCTGGGTCTTGAGCAGACGTTGCTGCTTTCCCCACTGTTGTTTCCCCACAATTAGCTGAATAAGAGATTATTATACCCCTTGCATAGGCCTTGGCAGTCTCCCAGAGCACAGACAGGTTACTGACTGTGTCCGAGTTGATATCCAAAACCACTTTAAACTCCCACGAAAAGTATTCAATAAATTTACTAATCTTAAGCAGAGAGGGATCCCAATGCACCAATGCCACAAACGTACCCCATTGTCCCTGACCTAACAAGATTGTGGTGGTGAGTTATTTCCAATGATCCATGGTGGAAATTAATACTTATTGCATGCTAAAGAATACAAAAGAGTTTCCCAGTCACAAAAGTTGGGAAAGCTGACCCACCTTAAAGATTCTGAGAATTTAATACCAAGACTTTAATTAACTTTTGTGAAACTGAACTTTTGTCTCCTCCTCAATTAAGTCCTCTTCTAAAAGCTGAGCCCAGATATCATGCCTAACAGTTGGAATAAAATTAGCAATCACTTAAATAAATATGAATTAAAAAATGTGATGTGGATTTGTTAAGGGAAAATTGAAGTGAGCTAACTTGCTCAAGTTTTTGATGAGCTAATAGGGAGGATTGATGTCAGTGATGTGATTGATATGGTGTAAATGGTTTTCTAAAAAGCATGTCATAAATTGCTACTGCAAGCTTGTCAGTGATGATGAAGCCTTTGGAATTAAAGAAGTAGTGGCAGCAGTTGGCTGAGTGACAGAAAGCAGACAGAAGTAACAAATACTTGCTTTTGGACCAAAGGATTGTATTTAGAGCAGGTCCGCAAGGATCAACTTAGAAGCACTGCTTTTCTTGATCTATATCAATGACTTTGGTGTGCAAGAATATAAGAAAATAAAAAAAAAGGACAGATGTGGGCCTTTCAGTCCCTCAAGCCATTCTATAAGATCATGGCTGATCTGCCCTCGCCTTACCTCCTTTTCCATGCCTGCTCCTCATAAACCCTCAACTCCTTGGTATTTCAAAAATCAACTACCTCCTCTTAATACTTATGATCTAGCTCTACAAATCTCTGGGGTAAACAATGCCAGACATTCACTATTCACTGAAAGGAAGGAAGGATAGTGAAGAAGACATCTGGTGTGGCAATCTCTACTGGTCAGTGCATTGAGTATAGGAGTTGGGAGGTCATATTTTGGCTGTACAAGACATTGGCTCGGCCACTTTTGGAATACTGTGTGCAATTTTGGTCTCCCTGCTACAGGAAAGATGTTGTGAAACTTGAAAGAGTTTGGAAAAGATTTGTAACGATGTTGCCAGGGTTGGAGAGTTTGAGCTATTGGGAGAAGCTAAATAGGCTGGGGCTAGTTTCCCTGGAGTGTCGGAGGCTGAGGGGTGACCTCATAGACTTATAAAATCATGAGAGGCATGGATAGGATAAATAGACAAGGTCTTTTCCCCAGGGTGGAGGAGTCCAGAACTGGACGGCATAGGTTTAGGGTGAGAGGGGAAACATTTAAAAGGGACCCAAGGGACAACTTTTTCACACAGAGGGTGGTGCATGTATAGAATGAGCTGCCAGAGGAAGAGGTGGATGCAGGTATAATTACAACATTTGCAAGGCATCTGTGGGTATATGAATAGGAAGAGTTCAGAGGGATATGGGCCAAATGCTAGCAAATGGGACTATATTAGTTTAGAATATCTGATCAGCATGGCCGTGTTGGACCGAAGGGTCTATTTCCGTGCTGTACATTTCTATGACTCTATGACTCTAAATTCTTTTACATCTCAGTTTTGAAATAATTTTCCCTTATTCTGTATCTACATCTCCTAGTTTGAGATTCCCCCACTAGTAGAAGCATCTTCTCAACATCCATCCTGTCAATTCCCCTCAGAATCCTCAAAATTCCATTTGCCTCTTTTGGTGACATTTTGTGTTCAATGCACAATTAACACCTGAAACTCAATTCAAATAATAGTTGCTTTTTGATTTTTTTGACCTCACACTTTCTGAATGCAACTCCATCTGCCAAGTTTTGCTCACTCAATCTATTTGTGTTCCCTCGCAGATTCCTTGTATCTTCACCACATCAGCATTTCACTCTGACCTTCTCCTCCAAGTCATTAAAATATAGAACATAGAACAATAAAGCTCAGAAACAGGCAATTCAGCCCACCATGTCTGTGTCAACCATGAATGCTGTTCTAAACTAATTTCAACTACCTGAACATGATCTGCATCCCTCTATTCCCTGCCTGTTCATGTGTGTGTACCTGAATGCTTCTTTAACTTGTTATCGCATCTGCTTCCACCACCTCGTCTGGCAATGCATTATGGGCACTTAACACACTCGTATTTTTTAAAATCATGCCTTGCAAATTTCATTTAAATCTTTCCTCTCTCACCTTAAACCTATGCCCCGTACTATTTGACATTTCCACCCTGAAAAATGCTCTAACCATCAAAGCTATCCGTGACACTCGTTATTTTATATACTTCTATCGGTTCACCCCTCAGCTCCTGACATGATCAAGAACAATCCACATTTGTCTGATCTCTCCTTATACTTAATAGACTCCAATCCAAGCAACATCCTGGTTAACCTCTTTTGCACCTTCTCCAAAGCCTTCACATCCTTCCAGAAATGTGGTGACCAGAACTCCACACAATACTGCAAATGTGGCCTAACTGAAATTTAATACAGTTGCAACATGATTTGCCAACTTTTATAATCAATGCGCCTTCTTTACCACCTTATCCTCAGGGAGCTACAGATTTGTGCCTCAAGATTCCTCTTAAATCACAAGCTTCCGGAGCATTGCTACTTCGTCAGGTGACTTTGTCAAACCCAGTCCAACAGCAGCACCTCCACATCATTTCTCTGCCCAAGTTTCCAACTGTTCTACATCCTGCTATATCCTTTGACAACCTTCCTGCTATATCCTTTGACAACCTTCCTGCTATATCCTTTGACAACCTTCCTGCTATATCCTTTGACAACCTTCCTGCTATATCCTTTGACAACCTTCCTCACTTCCCAATTTTCATGTTATCTGCAAATGAATTAATAAGGTCATCTATACTTTCATCCAAATTTCTGAATGCATATATTATGAATAACGTAAGTCCCAACACTGATCCTTGGGCAACACCACTAGTCACAGATCTCCAGTCAGAAAAACAACTGTCTACAACTACCATCTGCCTTTTATAGCTAGTAACTTATTGAAGTCTTAGGACTGATTCATATGGCACTCTACCAATTGTTTCTTTCCAACCTTAAAAAGGCATATGGGATCCTGGGTTTTTAAAAACTGGGTCATGGAGTACAAAAGTAAGAAAATTAAGGCAAACCTTTATAAAGCATTGGTTTAGCCTTAACTGGAGAATTGTGGCTAATTCAAGAGAATGCATTTTAGGAAGGATATGAACACATTAGAACATAGCCAGAAATGATTTACAAGAATATATTCCAGGGCTGAGTGACTTCAATTTTGCGCTCAATGGTTGAAGTTTAGGATGTTCCTTTTCATGAAGAGACAGATGAGAGAAAATCTGTTGGAGGCTCTCAGGTTCAACACTCACTGGGTGAAGAAATCTCTCCTCATCTTGGTCCTAAATGGTCTATTACATATTCATAGGCTATGACCCCTGGTTCTGGACATTGGAAAAATCCTTCCTGCATTTACAGTCTAGATCCGTAAGATCTACTGGAAAGTAGGGGGAGAAATTATGACTTTGGAAAAATCTAGATATTTGTATGCAAATATTTAAGTAAAAATCACAACACCAGGTTATGGTCCAACAGGTTTATTTGGAAGCGCTAGCTTTCGGAGTGCTGCTCCTTCATTGGGTAGCTGTGGAGCAGGATCTTAAGACACAGAATTTATAGCAAAAGATGACATGCAACTGAAACGATATTTTGAACAAATCTAGATTGGTGTTACCTCTTTCATCTTTTAGAATGGGTTGAAGGTTTCGGTTCATTAAAATGTAAATCCCAGAACTTCTTTTAAGTCACATTCTCGAGATAACTTAAGGTTTTTTTTAAAAAAGTGACACCTTAACTCAGACAATGCACTAAAGGTGTAAGGTTAGGGTCTGTCTGTATCCCAATGTTGAGTCAAACTGGTTCTATTTCCAAAGTAGGAATTTATAAAATGTTACATGGATTTACTGCCTGCATTGACTGCTTGAAGATTGTACACTTTTTGAGAAAAATAGAATGTGTCTGCAAATACAACTCTGCAAATACAAATTCACCTCAAAGTATATGTGTGTGTATCTGCATGTGAGAAAGAGTGTGTGTGCATGTGAATGTATGTGCATGTGTGTGAGTGCACGTGAGGCAGTGTGTGTTTGCATGTGCTCGTGCTTGGTAGAGTGAATGTATGAATGTGATGGAGTATAAACCTGTGAGAAGGTGTGAATGTGGAGGATGTATGTGTGTGTGTGTATAAGAGAGAGCATGGATATGAGAGAGGGTCTGCGTGAGTGTGCATTTGCATTTGCAGAACTGTATTTGCAGACACATTCTATTTTGCTCAAAAAGAATACAATCTGCAACCAGTAACATTTTATAAATTCCTGCTTTGTAAATAGAACCAGTCTGACTCAAGATTGGGATACAGACAGACTCTAAACTCGCACCTTTAATGCATTGTCTGAGCTGAGATGTCACATTTTCTTATAAAATCTTATATTTTAAATATACTCTTTCAGTTGCAATACACTATAATCTTTTGCTATAATTTCTGTGTCTTATGATTCTGCTCCACAGCTACCTGATGAAGGAGCAGTGCTCCAAAAGCTAGTGCTTCCAAATAAACTTGTTGGACTATAACCTGGTATAGTATGATGTTTAACTTTGTCCGCCCAAGTCCAACACTGCCACCTCCACATCATAACATTTAAATTGTCATATTTAAACAGTAGGCACTTTAATTCTCAACTTAGTGCAGAATTGAGTTTTTGAGATAGTTATTTATGGTTTTTGAATTTTCTCCGCTTTTAGCTCTGGTATGTTAATAACCTTTCTTTCATTTGGTTATGTTTCATGGTTATGTTGTATCTAGCTATTTGTGTGCCTTAACTCGACTGTTCACATAGGGCATATATTGAGCACCAAACACTGATATTTTGCAATGCAAATTTACATGGGGATGACTGATGTTTTGAGACATTTGTAACCAACGAATCAACATTCTACCTTCGAGATTACTAATTTATCTTTCATCCATTATTTAAATGCCTCACAAAATGCATTTAGCAAACTATTTCAAATGCATTGGGCATTAAATGTGCCTAATTAAACCTCTGATGTCTTCATACTATTGTGGTTATTTAATTTAACATAATCATTTCTATGATTGCATTTAAATCTCAAAATGAAAATTTTTTTTGGTGAGTAAATCTGCTTTGGATCAGCAATTCTTTTTGTGACCATTCGCTGTGAAATCCACTAAAGCCCAAAGGGAGACGTCTTGATTATGATGAGCGATTATCCTGTACTTGTTACTTCTGGTGCTGGCAGCATTCAACCATCTTGCTGTCTGCCTTTTGATAGTCACATTCACATCTCAAAGGTAGCATACACTGTCATACATTCAGCCATGACAGTATCAGTTGGTAGCATATTTACCCCCAAACCATAAGTTGTTGGTTCAGGTCCCACTCCAGGACTTAAATACAACAATCTTGACTCCAGTACAGTACTGAGGGAATGCTGCACTGTAAAAAGGTACCATCTTTGAAATGAGCATGTGAGCATTAAACTAAGACTCCATTGGCTCTGTCAGGTTAAAGTTAAGGTACCAACACAAGACAGGGTAATTATCCCTCAGTAATCTGGCCAATAGCAAGGGAAGGGTGATAAAAAAAAAATTGATGAACAGGGGAAAGTAGAATATAACAGTAAGCTAGCCAGGAATCCAAAACAGATTTTAAGAATCTTTGCAAGTAAATTAAACGACAATAGCTAAAATATACATCAGTTCCTTAGAATCAAAAACAGGAGAAACTATTATCAGAATAAGGAAATGCCACAGATGTTGAACAAATAGTTTGTATCTGTCTTCGCAGTTTGAGACACAAATCACCTGCAAAAAACAGTAAGAAGCATCCTTACAAGGTCTGGCCGACATGTGAGTCCAGACCCAGAACAATGTGGTTTTCTCTTAACTGTCCATTCTGTTCAAGGGCAATTAGGGATGAGCAAATAAGCCACAAATACTGGCATTGCCAGTGACACCCACATCCTAGGAAGAATTAAAGGAGCCAATGATCACTAGATAAATCCTTTGGATTTAGAGGGGTTATCCTATGAAAAAAGCTAAGTAAATTGTGAAGTGATCTCATTGAAGCATGCAAGACTTAGAAGTGTCTTGATTGTATATACATTGAGAAATGGTATCCCCTGACTGTTCAATCAAGAAGTCAATCATTTAGGATTGAGATGAGAAGAAACCTCTTCAATCAAAGGATTGTTAATCTTTAGATTAAATTTAGATTTAATTGTATAACCTAGACAGCTGCAGTTCTGAGTATATTTACATTTAAATAGACAAATCTTTGGTCTGTCAGGAAATTAACAGATACTAGCTGAGGCAGAAGTTTGAGCATGATTGTACTGAATGATGGAGCCTCAAGGAGTCTTTTGGTTGACTTCTATTTTTTGTGTTCTCATATTTATGGCAATGTGGCCAACAATCTTTAAAATGGACTTAACAGGTCCTTGTCTTCTATGACCTTTCACCTCCTACTTGAACCTGTACTCACAATGGTCCAAATTTCTGACCCTTTACTGAGCAAAAAAAAATTACATTCAGTTTATTCAGTTCTGCCTTCGAAATCCTTGAATAGGAGCCTCCAGTTACAGAACTGTGAAAATCAATCCAGGAATGTCCACAGCCAGAAAATCAATCCTAATTTTCACTTTTTCAGTAGTAAGTACTTCACAATCTTACAGCATAAATTATGTTTAAACTTAATAATTTAAATAATAAATGACCTGACATCACCTTGACAGCTCCTGGGAAATTGTCAGTATTTAAATGTAGATGATAGGTGGTAAAGGAGATAGTGAAGCAAATGGATGGAGAGGGTTGTTTTGAGTGTTAAAGTACTAGATTGAGGAAATTGGTGAGGAGTAGGCTACTGGGTGTTGAGGGTGTAAGGGCTAGCTGGATGAGGTAAGGGTCGTAGCTGGTGAATGGGATAAGGTGCTGGGTGGGTGAGTAGTGCCGGTTGGATGAGAAAGGTAGGGAAGGAGGTGGAGATTTGGTAGCAAGGTGATGAGGGATTAGAGTGCAAGTGGTTGAGACAGATAGGCTTTCAAGTAAGTGGATGAATGATCATGATAGGTCAAGGGGTCAGTTCAAGGGGAGGTGTCATGTTGAGGATACATGTATTGTTGGAAGTGGAGAGGTCAGGTTGGCAGTGGAGGAGAGATGTCAGTTCAGGGGAATATTCCAGGGTAGTCTGGAGGGTTTTGGATCTGGTAGGGCTGAAGGTGTTAGGTTTGGGATGGGTGGTTGGGTCTGGCAGAATTGAGGTGTTAAGTTTTGGTTTGGTGGGGGCAGGTGTAGCTTGTATCTAGTGGAATCACGGAGCTGGGTCTGAAGATTGGTTAGATATGGGGTGTTGTGACTAAACAGGGTTGTCAGGTCAGGCGGGACTAAGCTGGCTGTGGGGGCTTGGTGCGTCGGGAGTCAGTGGGAGGTATTGCATGGTGATCGGGATTCAGTTTAATAATTATACAGAATGTAGAGTAGGATATAGTTACTCTCACCTTTCCAGCATAACCATTAAGCTTAAGTGAGTCAGAAATAATCTGAAATGTTCCACTCAAATTTTCCAGGCAATTCCTACAAAACTGGCTGCATCAAGACTTCTGCATGGTCCTGATATGGAACTCCAATCTACCCTTCAGATAAAAAAAATGTCTGACCATCAGAAATTATGATGAATGTATTATTACAGCTGCTCCATGAAGTGTGTACACCCATTTGTTTCTTCCCTTTATAAGTACTGATTAATCTGCACAATAACCACAACAAACAGCAGCTAATGAACTTGAAAGACCCTGTACAGAAAACAAGCAAAACTAATGTCATTTACAAAATACCTTGCAAGAACTGTAACAAACACTCCATTGGAAAACCAAGCAGAAAACTAGCCACAAAAAGACATGGCACACTCTCACTAGTATCCTTACATACAAATGAGGAAGGACACCACTTCGACTGGAACAACACATCCATCCCTGGACAAGCCAAACAGAGACATGCACGAGAATTCTGAGAAGCATGGCATTCTAACTGCAACTCTATCAACAAACACATCGACTTGGACGCCATTTACCACCCGCTGAGAAAAAGAACAGGAAATGACATCACCACAGGAAATGACATCACCAACCCAAGGAAACCTAAACACATAAATAGAAAGTGGGTCACTAACACCAGTGCTTCACAGGAGGGTCACTGATGATGTTACCTAGTAATGTGACAAAACGTCCAAAAATGAACTTTCCAGCTCAGCGAGCAAACTTACATCCAGAACCTCAACCTGAGCTACAAATCTTCTCAAAACTCATTAATCTGCACATTGTTTTTGCAGTTTCATGCTAGCTTTCTATTGCTCATTAAGGAAGTCTTCATAAAAGTTGGTAAGCAACAAACAGAAACATATTTGACAAAAAAGAAAGAAGAGAAATCAGAGAAAAACGCTTATTTTCACACAGCAAATTATCAAACTGGAATACATTTACTTAAAGGATGAATGAATTAGAATTCAACAAAAAAAATTCAAAAGGAAATTGGATAAGTGCATTGAAGGGAAACTTTGTCCATAGACCATGCCTGTATTAATTTAGAAGGTATCCAGTCAAACCAACTGAGAGATATTCCAAGATTTACAATTACAGAGGAACAATCCTGTCGAGCACTTATTTAATTTGCTACTATTCAGCTTTGGCCTGCTACCCTCCTTACAGATTAAATCTCCCACATCACACTTGTACTCCAACAGACCTGGATGATGGGCAAGCTTTTCCAGTGCTAAGACGTCCGTGCTAAATTACTTACACTTTCTCTACAGCCTAATCTCCCATCAATATGGTTCCCAGCCTTTTTGTGATAAGTAAATTTTTCTTAGGAGATCCATTATTTCACTTATGTTGGACAAGGTTGTATGGGAAACAATTATGCATCTTGTTACTTTTTCACAAATAATTTATTTTTAGGAAATGGATGTCACTCACAAGACTAGAGTTTATTCCTCATTCTTTGTCCTTGAGAAGACGGTGTGAATCCTCTCTTAGATCACTGCATTTTGTGTGATGCAGGTCAACTTCTCAAGGGCAACTAAAGACAGGCAATAAATGTTGGCCAACCAGTGATGCCCAAGTCCTACAAATGAGTATTAAAAAAAATTCATTCAACCCTTTTAGGAAAGGAATTCCAAGATTGTGAATCAATAGCTTTATCACTTTAATTCACAAAGATTAACTTGCAATGAACCAAACAGTCTCTGTTTGAGAGCAAGGAATTATGTACATTATAGACTTTTTATTGAACTGGTGGACATAAACAAACACCAAAGGCTACCTAAAAAAGGATTCTGACTTTTGTAACAGTGAAATAAAATTCAAACTTAAATGGATAGCTGTCAATTTAACACTGATTGGTAATGACAATAAGGATACATTAGTTTAACTGGCTAAAGCATTGATCCAGTTTAATTGTCCTTTTCCTTGGCGATTTGAGGAAGATACAATATTCAAGATTGAGTTAATTTTCATAAGTCAGCATGCATTCAAACACACTGATTAAGAAAGTATTCCTGAAAGTTGTTTTTAAAAACTTTTACCTCAATCACATTGATTTCTCAATAACCATGTTTATACACTGAAATTATAAAGGAAGCTCGATACTTTGTTGTGCAATGCCAGTTTGTTTTCCACCTCAATATTTTTAAAAAATGAATAATTTGATGAACCTAAAATTAAAAAAATAAAGTCAAAATATTCCTTGGGGTGGAGAGTCCATAACTAGAGGGCATAGGTTAAAGGTGAGAGGGGTAAGGTTTAAAAGGGACCTAAAGAGAAACCTTTTCACACAGAGGTGATGCATGTATGGAATGAAGTGCCAGAGGAAGTGTTGGAGGCTGGTGCCATTACAATATTTAAAAGGCATCTGAATGGGTATATGAATAGGAAGGGTTTAGAGGGCTATGAGCCAAGTGCTAGCAAATGGGACTCGATTAGGTTAGGATAATTGGTCGGCATGGACGAGTTGGACCGATAGGGCAGTTTCCGTGCTGTACATCTCTATGTCTCAATGACTGTATTTATGGGTATGAATCTCTTGGTAAGATACATACAAGGTATAATTGATAAGAATTCTTCAAAATTGCACAGAGAGAGTGTGCATGATGTTCTTGCTACTGTATTTATAGAGTCATTGAGTCATACAGGACAGATACAGACCCTTGATCCAACTCATCTGTGCCAGCCAAACATCCCAATCCGACCTTGTCCCATTTGCTTGCATTTGGACCACATTCCTCTAAACCTTTCCTATTCATGTACCTGTCCAAATTCCTTTTAATTGTTGTAACTGTACTTACCATCACTACTCCTTTTGGCAAGTTATCCCTCAGGTCCATTTAAATTTTTCTCCTCTCACCTTAAACCCATGCCTTACAGTTTTGAACTTTCAAACATAAGGAAAATACTTTGGCTATTCACCTTATCTATGCCTGTCATGATTTTATAAACCTCTATAAGGTCTCCCCTCAACCTCCAATACTCCAGGGAGAAAAGGTCCCAGCCTATCCAACTTATTCTTAAAACTCAAACCCTCTAGTCTCGGTAACATATTTGTAAATTTTTTCTGAACCCTTTCCAATTTATTGATATCCTTCCTATAGAAGGATGACCAGAACTATAAACAGTACTCCAAAAGTGGTTTCACCAATAGCCTATACAGCTACAACATGACATCCCAACTCCCATACTCAACACCCTGACCAATGTAGGCAAGTGTGCGAAATGCCTTCTTCACCACCCTGATCAATACCTGTACATTAATTCAATATGCATTCTTAAGCCGAAACCTAATCTTAAATTATATGTATAAAATATCATTTTATCAATTTTGTTCAGTCATGCAGAATAGATTTGAAAGTCACTGTATAAATACCAAACATCTGAGCTTAGATTTTTGTACATGTGTCCAAGTATCCCAAGGTACAGGATATGAAATGAATTCCCATGATTTTCATTGATGCTGCTCCCAATTCTTTAGGACCCGAAAGATTAAAACATAATGAATAGTTCTATTGATCAAATTGTGAAGCCCAATATATATGAAAAGTATGATAACAAATGAACAATGGACACAGTAGCTTAAAAAGATTAGCTAACATGAAATCTGCACAACATTAAATTGGATGCAAATACATATTTGCCTTTGTGCAAGTCATAAAATGGTGCCCTCATTCTTTCAGATTTGACACTTATTTGCAGGAATATTTTATTCTCCTGAGTAATATTTGTCATTTATTGCCAGTTTATTAAACCTGGAAGCAAATGCAATGTTTTGAAAATGATGGAACTTACCAATCTGTATTGCACAGTTTCTCTCTTAGGAGAAGATGTTTCAGAATATCATCCAAGTGTTGAATTTTATGTTTTACATAAATCCAAACCAGGAGGCACTCCCTTAGCACTGGACTGATGTTACATACTTTCTGTTGGGGCTCAGGCACTTGCCGAGGACACCGGCAAGTTGTTCTTACCTGAAGACCACAAAGGATATTTTGAGAAAGTAATAAAATCTCTAATATAACAAATTGAAAGTACTGCAGATGTTAGATATCTGAAATAAAAACAGAAAATGCAACAGATCGGGCAAAAGAGTCATATTGGACCTGAAATTCTTTTTTATATAATGAAGTAAAAAATGGAAATGTTATCTACTTGTAATTAACTATGTACCAGATGAAACAGGACATCATGACCAGTGAGTTACTGTGAGTCATGATGCTTAACAGATTAAATAAATAGATCAAAAGGAACTTGACCTCTGAATCAAGAATTCATAATAAAATTGTTCAAAGAAATTTCCATACTCATGCATTATTTGGATGTTATTTACTCTGTGTCATGATTCTTAAAATTCTGTGCTCCAAAGAGAAGCTTCCAAACTTGCAGATGTGCCATTTCAAAGCCAAACAATAAATAATCTACATGTAGGAGTCCTCTGATAAAACAGTCACACTGTTGAGCAATACCATCAAAGTAGCTATCAGAACCATCTGCAATTGTTTCAAGTTGTGCAAGCTTAGTACCTCAATCAAGGTAAAGTATCATTTATTCTCCTGAAAGACAAAGTTATTTATTGCTGTATACAACAGTTCTGTTTAAAAAGATTATAATATCTAAGCATTGGGTGGCCATGAAGCTTAGAGACTACGGGACAGATTGTCTCTACAAAGAAGGCTGGCTCCAATCAGAGAATTTTCTGACTCAGCAAGCCTGCCACAGTAGAAAATACCCCATTAAACACAATTTACATTTTCAGAAGGGGAGGTGGGGGCTAAGGATTGAGTCAGTCCATCATCCCCAGAAATAGATCAGAGATAGCCACAGGGATTGGCAAATAATGATGGGAGTTGTTTAAATGGATTATCTTTGTTGCTTGAGACTTTGTCTCAGTTATTTTGTTAAATTTCAGGCCCTCTACCTCTCACATCTTCATTCACATCAACATGGCTCCATGCCCCCTCCATGCTCCAATGCCAACTTAACACCACCCCAGGGCCTCCAACCAACTACTATGGCTGCTTTAAGCCCCATGCCAAAATAAGGCTAACTCACATCAACCCCCTTACCATCCTTGATCCTTACACCCTCCATGACAAGTCACCCAATATCTACCATGCAAAGACCTCAGGAACCATTCTGAGATGAAATAAAACCAAGGCATTTATATCTACTACAGCCTTCACTATATTAAAAAAAATTCATGAAAGTACATTGAAAATTTATGGTACAAACACTTAATCCATTATAAAAGCAATCTTTTATTCATAACATCATATTATTAATCCTTTAGCAATCTATTTGAGCTGCCAATTAAACTGTGAGTGTAGACGTTCCCATGATGAGATCATTTTAGCTCATGAAAGCAGCCAGGCATTCATAACGACGTAACAATAACTCTTATCATTATGAGTTGATCATGCAATCAGTTTTGGAATTACTAGAACAGGATGTTTGTAACTCTTTCTGACATTGGCAATACTTAAAAAAAATTTAAAGGGTTCTGGATTAAAACAACTTTATCCATTGTGAAGTCAGGTGAGTTATTTGCCACAGTATTCACAGCCTCTGACTTCCTAGCTCTTCATAGAATCATAGAATCCCTACAGCGTGGAAACAGGCCATTCGGCCCAACAAGTCCACACCAACCCTTCGAAGAGTATCCCACCTAGACCCATTCCCCTACCCTATTACTCTACAGTTCCCCTGACTAATGCACCTAACGTACACATACCTGAACACTATGAGCAATTAGCTTGACAATTCATCTAACCTGCACATCTTTGGACTGTGGGAGGAAACTGGAGAACCCAAAGCAAACCCATGCAGTCACGGGGAGAATGTGCAAATTCCACACAGACAGTCACCCAAAGCTAAAATCAAACCTGGGTCTCTGGTGCTATGAGGCAGCAGTGCTAATCACTGATCCACCATGCCGCCCTCTTGTAGTAACTGTATTTCACATGGCAAGTTCAGTTGAGTTTATGGTGAATGGTCCCCTATGATGTTGATAATGCAGGATTCAGTGATGGTAACATCATTGAATGGCAAGAGCAGTGGTTGAATTGGCTTTTATTGTTGATGACCATTACCTGGCGTTTGTGTTGCAGGAATATTATTTTTTGTCCCAAGCCTGGATATTGTCCAGGTCTGTTGCAATTGGACACGGACTGCTTCAGTATCTGAAGAGTTAAACATTGTGCAATCATTGGTGAACTTCCCCACCTCTGACCGAAGGTCATTGATGAATCAGCTGAAGTAGTTGGCCTAGGTTGAGCTGGTTGTAGTATGTTTGTCTGCCCACACTTTCATTTTCTCCCATTAAATCTTTAAATGCTCCTGTGAGCCTCTCTAGAATCTGAGTCATGACATCCAGCAATGTGGATTGCTTTTTTTTGTCTTACAAACTTTTCATTCATCAATCATAATGGATCTCTAGTCCCATGGACATGGATCAATTAAAATCAACTAAACCCAGTAGATTTATTTGGGATTCTCTGGTTGCAGACAGAAAGAAATCTATTTCATTGTCCTAGTCCTGTGGATATTTGTGTCAGTATGCTTTAATCATGGTTTTGTGAGTCTGATGATATTTCTCCAAAGCTCCCTGTGTTTGTGGATGATATGCAGTTGACTTCATGACCAAACTGCTGATGATGTTCCAGAAATCTTTATATATACAGTTAGAATCTTGATCAGATTGTGTCTCAATTGGTAAGCCATAATGAGTAAAAAACAAATTTACATTCTGCACTACAACATTACCTGCTATGGTTCTTAAAGTAATAGTTTCTGGAATTGCTCTATGATTTTTATGAAGTTTTGGACATGTAAAAATTTCTGTTTATTGATGCTCGCATTTTCCATATTCCTACGTGTCATATCATATCTCCTTACAAATCCAAGTAATGTCACTATTTGCTTAACAACTGCCCATTCTTCACCTACAGGTCTGTGAGGATGTCTCCACTTCCTCATCAGAGATCTGTTTTTAAGATGATAACACTCTGGAATTACTTCAGCTGCAGTGAGAGTTGTCTGGCTAATGTATTTAACTCCTGACCTGCTTTCTGAACCTCAATTAACAAAAACATGGTAAACAATTATCTAAAATTATCTTCATTCTTAAAGAGAGGCTTGACCACTCCACTTGTAAAATAAAGGAAATTAAAGAAAAGAAGATACAGATACAGTCTTCACAGCACGTATAAAGGGCTCACTACTTAATTCTGCAGTGACAGGAGGAGACAGAGGCAGTCTCCAAAATGGCTCTGCAAGAGGCCTCATGGAGGGTGGGGCTGACAAAAAGGAGGAGAATTATATGTCCAGGGCATTACCCTTCAAAAATCAAGTTCTCACTGCACAGCCATTACTAACTGATATGCTGTCCTTCCTAGTTCAGCTGCTGCACCCATCTCCTTCTCAAGGGGTGTGGCTCCCAGCTTCAGAAAGGACGGTTCTGTGGCTAAACAGGGACAAATGGAGGGATGAGCTCAGCAGTGCAGTGACAAACTGAAGATACAATGCTGGAAGGGGAAGCACTGTCTTTGGAACATGCCATGATTTTCCATAACGGTTGCTGTTGCATGCACTGCTCCTGACATTGATGAAAGTGACTGCGGATGCTGTAAAGTCAGAGCCGAAGAGTGTGGCACTCGAAAAGCACAGCAGGTCAGGCAGCAACCAAGGAGCAGAAGCGTCAACATTTCGTGAATAAGTGCTTCAGCAGGAATATTCCTGATGAAGGGCTTATGCCTGAAACACCAACTCTCCTGATGTGACATTGATGCACATGGAATACAGTGAATAATGGCACAGTGGAGGTGCCTCAGCAAGCCATCTCTTCAGCTGACATAATAGCCCTGCCTGCACAAGTACTACAGACACAAAAGTACCGCTTTGATACAAGAACAATTCCTTTTATTATTATATATATTTTTATTAAGCAAGTACAGACCGCCAATATTAGTGCTATGCTGCCAGATTTCAACAGTTACCTTCAGTTTCATGATCCACTATAATTGCCCAGAATGGGGCTGTGTGCCATAATTTACGAAATGATTAATAATGCAAAAATAAATTCTATAAGTCTCTGAGAATTGTCAGAGTTGTTACTTAATTAAAAAGTTACCTTTATTTTGATATATTACATGTCAGAAGAGGACACAATTTGAAATTGAACTTAACCGAACAGTCAATATTCCGTACCTGAAGTCTACAAACATTTTTGTTCACGTCTTCAACTAAATCACCGGTCCTTTGACAATATTCTTCATTTGATTTCACAGAGCCACAAATTATTTCTCCTGTTGTAATAATGAAACGAACACCCAGCAAAATATTTGGAAATGATTGATAACAGGTTTCACGTTCTGGAAGACCTAAGAACATAAAAATCATATTAGCAATAAGGTAGTTCACTGGAGGATTAAATATGTTTATTTTTGAGGACAGCGATGATGGTGAGGGGTTTGAAAGGGAGAAGGACAGTATCCAAGCAGAATCATTTGCAATGTCAGTGCAGATAAGGACCAGAAGGGTTGCTGGTTTTTAGCAGTCAAGTGAAAATAGGATCAAGTGTCTCATGAGTTGGGTCTCATGAATAAAATTAGTTCAAGAAAGCTCAATGCATAACAGGGAAAAATAATCAGCATAAGGCAGACAAGAAATGGGATGGTGCTGGCAGGCAATTGGCTAATTGTGGAAAGGGAATTGGAGAAGATGTGATGGCAGCTGAAAAAATGATTAACAAGGAAGTGACTTAATGTATTGGGCGATGTTGGGCTAAATCAAATGTTTAACACATCATGTACAATGAAAAACAGGTCATTCTGACGTATTGGTCAATGAAGTTCCAAAGATATTCAAGATTTAACAAAGGTGGATAACATTCCAGATCAATAAATTCTGATGAGATAATAAAGATTTAAAAAGCTTTATTAAGATCTATGGTCAGTTTTAGGGGTTTTGATCTGTGATTTGCCGAGGTTCATTATTGCTGAGATACCTTCATGCTACCTCCCCATTAGGTTATTATAGTCTTGGAGCAAGCAGAACCCATGCTGCTGTCTTTCTCAGTACCCGGCTAGAGTTCAGTAATGCACTTTGATAGCACATGATGCAGTTAGCTTGTTCCTCTTCAAACCAGTCTGCCCCTCTTGATCATCCATTAGAAATGTTTCTGCTGTGTGCGTACTGGCTACAAGTAGGAATTATATACATGGAACTCCAGAGAAGAGGGAATTCCTCAGTTCATTCATTTGTTGCAGGACGAATTAGTGATGAAAATGTATCAAAATGAAGAATTAGTTCAGATTCCTGTGGAGGACAGAGGCCCTGAAGGATAGGAGCAACTGAGTCAGAAGACCACTGCTGGAGTCTGGCTTGGAAGATTGCATTGCTATAAAAACTTCATGGTCTCTGTAAGTAATTAGTGAATTAGTTTGCACTTAACAGCTCCTACCTATCACTTTACAAAGCACAATGCACCACATCCTCGTCACTTATCCATCAGAGGACCCCATCATTCAGAATTCAGTCAAGTGGATATACACTCCACTTACTCCCACATACCTACCAATGAAGCTGGCCTCCCATCCAGTCCTATTTTTTCCACATTGTGTTGCATGTGCATCACTCAACAGCACTCTTCATCAGCCTTATAAGATAAAGTCATCCATAACAGGAAGATGAGGCAGAGACCCGGTAAGGATCAGGCATGTATGATTTCACTAAACTCAATAGATGAAAAAGTAAAATGCATTTTGTGGCTAGCTGCAATGGTACCACCAGCATCTATCATTGCCAAATGCATTCAAAATGATGGTACATTACTACATGGTAGGAACAAGTGAGGACTGCAGATGCTGGAGAGTCAGAATTGAATCGTGAGATGCTGGAAAAAGCACAGCAGGTCAGGCAGCATCCGAGGAGCAGGAGGGTTGACATTTTGGGCATAAGCCCTTCATCAGGAATGTGGAGGGCGAAGGGGGCTAAGAGGTAAGCAGTGGGAGGGAGGTGAGGCTGGATGAAGATAGGTGGGATGGTAATAGATGGATGCAGGTGGGGAGTAATTGTGATATTCGGTAGGAGGGTGGGGCAGATAGGTAGAAAGGAAGATGGACAGGGCGGTCAGGTCAAGAGAGCGGTGGTGAGTTGGAGGGGTGGATCTGGAATGGGGTGAGGGATGGGCAGATTTGGAAACTGGTGAAGTCAACATTGATACCCTGTGGTTGTAGTCTCCTCAGACGGAAGATGAGGCATACTTCCTCCAGTTTTCAGGTGGCTTTGATTTGGCAGTGGAGGAGGCCCAGGATTTACCTGACCAACTCAACACAGACATCTATTTCAAACCCACTGACTCCCACAGCTACCTGGACAACACCTCCTCCCAACATCCCTTCCTGTGAAAACACGATCCCTTAATCCCAATTCCTCCTCCTCTGCGTATCTGCTCCCAGGAGGAGCAATTCCACTCCAGAACATCCCAGATGGCTCCTATTTCAAGGACTGCAATTTCCTATCCCACGTGATCATAAAAACCAACTGCAAACATTATATATATGATCCATCAGCCAGGTTTCAGTCTAAGAACTGACCCGCCCCTAGTATTAACATCAACTGATATAAGAACATTAAAAAAATAAGAGCAGGAGTAGGCAATTCAGTGCCTTGAGCCATTTAATATGATTGTGGCAAATCTAATTTTGGCCTCAACTCCATTTAAGTATCCACTCCCTCTAACCCTTCAACCTGTTACTAATTCAAAATCTGTTTATCCCTGCCTTAAACTTACTAAGTGTCCTGGTGTCCACTGCATTCCGGGGTAGTGATAGCCGTAGATTCACAAGTTTCAAAGATAGAAATCCTCCATAGCTCTGTTTTAAATCTGCCACTTCTTAGTCTAAAACTATGACTTCTCATTCAAGATATCCCTAGAAGTGGAAACATCCACTTTACATCTACTTTGTCAATCCCCTTTAGCATCTTATATACCTCAATTAAATTTTCTCTCATTCTTCTAAATTCTGGTATGTATAGGTCTAAACTGCTCAACCTCCCCACATAACAGTCTTCTTTGAACTGCCTCCAATATAATTATATCTTTTGTCAAATAAGGAGTCCAAAACTATGCAGTACTCTAGATGTGGTCTCAACAATAATTTATGTCATTACAACAGCACTTCCCTATTTTTGTACACCTTTCCTTTAGCAATACATGCCAAAATTCCATTTGCTGTATTTGCATACGAGCTTTCTGCAATCATGCAAGAGGACACCCAAATTCCATTGTACCAAAGCATTGTGAAATTTCTCTCCATTTAGATAATGAGTTGTCTTTTATTTTTCCAAGCATAACCTCACACGTATCCATGTTAAATTCCATTTGCCTAATTTTGGCCCATTCATCTATCCATTTGTAAATTTCTAATTTCTTCAGCACAACTATTGCATGTTGGCTGATTAGCTCAGATGGTTAGTGTCTGGGAATAAGATTGCTTAGGTCATGGTTGCAATCCCCCTACTGGCTAATATTGTTGGCTTCTAACTGAGACTTTAATGCAATGGGCAGCACAGTGGCTCAGTGGGTAGCACTGCTACCTCACAGTGCTAGGAAGCAGGGTTTGATTCCAGCTTTGGACAACCATCTGTATGGCATTTGTATGTTCTCCCTGTGTCTACAGGTATTTCTTCCTATCGTCCAAAGTTAGGTGGATTGACTATGCTAAAAAATATGCATTAGTGTCCAGAGACAGTATTTTTATTCCTTTGGACTGTAAAATTGTTATTGGTGTTGAGATTCATTGGTGCTGCACCTGTTTTCCAGACACAAAAGGTGCATTTAGCTATCCAACTTGTTGGGTGGTACAGTGCTCATTCTGGTCTGCGATTGCATTGCTCACTGATTTGATTCAGAATGCTCCACAGGGCTCTGGGGCTCGTTCGGATACTAAAATACAATAAGAACTACAAGTGCTGGAAATCTGAATCAAAAGCAGGAATTGCTGAATAAACTGGCAGCATCTGTGGAGAGAATGTTTCGAGTCCAGTGACCCTTCCTCATACCGATAGCACCTAGGAGAAAGTGGTATTTATGCTGATGACAGAAGGTGGAAGGGAGAAGGAGTGAGCAAATAGATGGAGATGGACCCAGAGAGAGAGAGGCAGGCAAAGGGTTTGTTGACAGTGAGCCAGGGAAGAGAAAGAGCTAAATAAATGATAACAAGGACTACGAGTGGGTGAAAGTGGGTTGGCTGTGATGACAGAAGGGCTCTGGCCCGAAATGTCAATTTTCCTGCTCCTCGGATGCTGCCTGACCTACTGTGTTTTTCCAGCAACACACTCTCAACAACAACCTATGTCATGACAGGCCTGGATGAACTGCATTCCAGGCTGCTGTGGGAAGTGAAGCAGGAAATTGCAGAGGCTCTGACACAAATGTTTAGTTCTTCTCTGACCGCAGTGCAAGTGCCGGAAGACTGGAATATGGTTAATGTGGTTCAATTTGTTAAGAGGGGTGGTAGAGACAAACCAGGAAATTACAAACTGGTGAGTCTTACTCAATGGTTGGGAAACTATTGGAGAAAAGTTTTGAAGGAGCGAATTAATACCCACTTGGAAGGACACGGGTTGATTAGGGATAGTCAGCATGGCTTTGTCAGAGGGAGATCATACCTAACACATTTGTTAGAGGTTTCTGAAAATGTGATCAAGTGTGGGGGATGTTCAGTTGATCTAGTTTATAGGGATTTTAGCAAAGCTTTTGACAAGGTCCCATACGGGAGACTGACTGAGAAGGTTAAATCACATGGAATTGAGGGAAACTAGGTGAGATGGATCAGAAATTGGTTTAGCAATAGGACACAAGGGTGGTGGTGGAAGGCTGTTTGAGTGATTGGAGGCCATGAATCCAGCAGTGTATTACAAGGATCAGTATTGGGACCCTTATTCTTTGATAGACACATAAATGCTATAGATGAAAATCTGGGACAAATTTGCAGATGATACCAAGATTAGTCGAAGAAGATGGTTGTAGGTTACATGAAGATATAGAGCTGGTCAGATGGGTTGAGCAGTGGCAGATGGTATTTTACTCTGATAAATGCAAGATGATGCACGGTGGAAGAAGAAGAAACAATAGTATTTAGAGTCATAGAGTCATAGAAGATGTACAGCATGGAAACAGACCTTTCAGTCCAAACTGTTCATGCCGACCAGATATCCCAACCCGACCAGATACTCCAACCCAATCTTGTCCCACCTGCCAGCACCTGGCCCATATCCCTCCAAACCCTTCCAATTCATATACCCATCCAAATGCCTCTTAAATATTGCAATTGCACCAGCCTCCACCATTCCATACACGTACCACCCTCTGCGTGAAAAACTTGCCCCTTAGGTCTCTTTTATATCTTTCCCCTCTCACCCTAAACCTATGACCCCAGGGAGTCTATTTATCCTATCCATGCCCCTCATAATTTTGTAAACCTCTAGAAGATCACCCCTCAGCGTCCGATGCTCCAGGGAAAACAGCCCCAACCTGTTCAGCCTCTCCCTATAGCTCAAATCCTCCAGCCCTGGCAACATCCTTGTAAATCTTTTCTGAACTATTTCAAGTTTCACAACATCTTTCCAATAGGAAGGAGACCAGAATTGCACGCAATATTCCAACAGTGGCCTAACCAATGTCCTGTACAGCCGCAACATGACCTCCCAACTCCTGTACTCAATACTCTGGCCAATAAAGGAAAGCATACCAAACGCCTTCTTCACTATTCTATCTACCTGCGACTCCACTTTCAAGGAGCTATGAACCTGCACTCCAAGGTCTCTTTGTTCAGCAACACTCCCTAGGATTGTACCGTTAAGTGTATAAGTCTGCTAAGATTTGCTTTCCCAAAATACTGCACCTCACATTTATCTGAATTAAACTCCACCTGCCACTTCTCAGCCCATTGGCCCATCTGGTCAAGATCCCGTTGTAATCTGAGGGAACCCTCTTCGCTGTCCACTACACCTCCAATTTTGGTGTCATCTGCAAACTTACTAACTGTACCTTTTATGCTCGCATCCAAATCATTTGTGTAAATGACAAAAAGTAGAGTACCCAGCACCGATCCTTATGGCACTCCACTGGTCACAGGCATCCAGTCTGAAAAACAACTCTCCACAGCACCCTCTGTCTTCTACCTTTGAGCCAGTTCTGTATCCAAATGGCTAGTTCTCCCTGTATTCCATGAGATCTAACCTTGCTCATCAGTCTCCCATGGGGAACCTTGTCGAATGCCTTACTGAAGTCCATATAGATCACATCTACTGCTCTGCCCTCATCAACTTTCTTTGTTACTTCTTCAAAAAACTCAATCAAGTTTGTGAGACATGATTTCCCATGCACAAAGCCATGTTGACTATCCCTAATCAGTCATTGCCTTTCCAAATACATGAACATCCTGCCCCTCAGGATCACCTCCAACAACTTGCCCACCACTTAGGTGAGGCTCACTGGTCTATAGTTCCCTGGCTTGTCTTTACCGCCCTTCTTAAACAGTGGCACCACATTTTCCAACCTCCAGTCTTCCAGCACCTCACCTGTGACTATCGATGATACAAATATCTCACCAAGAGGCCCAGCAATCACTTCTCTAGCTTCCCACAGAGTTCTCGGGTACACCTGATCAGGTCCTGGGGATTTATCCACCTTTAACTGTTTCAAGACATGCAGCACCTCCTCCTCTGTACTGTGGACATTTTGCAAGATGTCACCATCTATTTCCTTACAGTCTATATCTTCCATATCCTTTTCCACAGTAAATACTGATGCAAAATAGTAATTTAGTATCTCCCCCATTTTCTGTGGCTCCACACAAAGGCCGCTTTGCTGATCTTTGAGGGGCCCTATTCTCTCCCTAGTTACCCTTCTGTCCTTAATATATTTGTAGAAACCCTTTGGATTCTCCTTAATTCTATTTGCCAAAGCTATCTCATGTCCCCTTTTTGTTCCCTTTCCCTCTTAAGTATACTCCTACTTCCTTTATACTCTTCTAAGGATTTACTCGATCTATCCTGTCTATTCTTTACATATGCTTCCTTCTTTTTCTTAACCAAACCCTCAATTTCTTTAGTCATCCAGCATTCCCTATACCTACCAGCCTTTCCTTTCACCCTGACAGGAATAGACATTCATGGCAGGACACTGGGTAGCTTAGAACAACAGAGGGAGCTTGGGGTAATTATTCATAGACTCCTGAAATTAGCAGGGTGCATAAATAGATAGTTAAGAAGGCAAATGAGACCCTTACTTTCATCAGTTGTGGCATAGAATATAAGGGCAAGGAGGTAATGTTGAAATTGTACAGAGTGTTGGTCAGGCCATAACTGGAATACTGTGTGCAGTTCCAGTCACTTCACTACAGGATGTGATAGCACTCAAGGAGCTACAGAGGAGGTTCACCAGGATGTTGCCTGGGATGGAGAAATGGTGTTAGAATGAAAGATGATATAGGCTTGGATTGTTTTTTTCAGAGCAGAGAAGATTGAGGGGGGCCATGACTGAGGTGTATAAGATTGAGGGGTATTAACCAGATGAATAGAGAGCAGAGACTTCTTGGTTGAAGGGTCAATCATGAAAGGGCATTGTTTCAGGGGAAGGGGCAGGAGATTCAGAGGGGATTTGGAAAAAAACTTTTTCACTCAGCAGGTGGTAGGAATCTGGAATGCACTGCCTGGGAAGGTAATGGAGCTGGAAACCTTACAACCTTTAAAAATATTTGGTTGAGTAGTTCAAATATCATAACTTTCAAGGATATGTGACAAGTGCAGTAAATTGGGGTTAGCCCACTTTTAGAAGTAGTTATGTTGGTGCAGACTCGATAGGCTTTTTCTGCACTGTATGAATCAATGAAGGTCCTGAGTTGTGTTGGTGGGTAAAAGACAGGGAAGGAGGTGTTCAGTCTATAAAATGATTGAACTTGGTACTGAGTCCTGAAGGCTGCAAGATCCCCATGCAGAAAAAAAATGACACACCCTCTATAAATGCATATTTATCTGTACAAGAAACTTATATTTGATGAGTTTGACTTATGGTATATTCGGTACCTATAAAAGCAGCAATTCAGCACAATTCTTGTTATAATTTATTTCACTCCTATGTGTTTATGAAAAGTAATTCCTGTGTGCAGAATATTTACTAAATGGTTCTTTAATATAACCTTACCTTCTAGATAAGTATGAAGGCGAAATATACATTCCTTAAAAGCTTGAACAAGTCCAGTCAGGTGGAAGATAAACAATCTTAAAAATGTTAAAAATCCAAGCTATTAAAATAGAAGGAAGATAAAATCAAACATCAGATATTGGGCTTTTGAATAATAAGAAAAATCTTAAAGAGTGCCATATTTTCAATAAAGGCTGTTTTTAAAAAATCAGAACCTGCTAACAATAGATGCCCTTTCTACAATTTTCATTTGATAGTTGTGTCAGATTCTAGATTAGAGTGGTGCTGGTAAAGCACAGCAGTTCAGGCAGCATCCGAGGAACAGGGAAATCGACGTTTCGGACAAAAGCCCTTCATCAGGAATAGAGGCAGAATGCCTGCAGGGTGGAGAGACAAATGAGAGGAGGGTGGGGGTGGGGAGAAGGTAGCATAGAGTACAAAAGGTGAAGGGGGTGGGGATGGAGGTGATAGGTCAGGGAGGAGGGTGGGGGAAGATAGCAAAGAGTACAATGGGTGAATGGGGGTGGGGATGAAGGTTGATAGATCAGAGAGGATGGTGGAGTGGATAGGTGGAAAGGAAGATAGGCAGGTACGACAGGTCATGGGGACAGTGCTGAGCTGGAAGTTTGGAACTGGGGTGAGGTGGGGGAAGGGAAAATGAGGAATCTGGTGAAGTCCGCATTGATGCCCTGGGGTTGAAATGTTCCGAGGCGGAAGATAAGGCGTTCTTCCTCCAGGCGTTGGGTGGTGAGGCAGCGGTGGTGAAGGAGGCCCAGGACCTCCATGGCCTCAGCAGAGTGGGAGGGAGAGTTGAAATGTTGGGCCACAGAGCGGTGTGGTTGATTGGTGCGGGTGTCCCAGGGATGTTCCCTAAAGCGCTCTGCTAGGAGGCGTCCAGTCTCCCCAATGTAGAGGGGACCGCATCGGGAGCAACAGATACAATAAATGATATTGGTGGATGTGCAGGTAAAACTTTGATGGATGTGGAAGGCTCCTTTGGGGCCTTGGATGGAGGTGAGGGAGGAGGTGTGGGCGCAGGTTTTGCAATTCCTGTGGTGGCAAGGCAAGGTACCAGGACAGGACGTTGGGTTGTTGGGGACGGTAGACCTGACCAGATAGTCACGTAGGGAACGGTCTTTGCGGAAGGCAGAAAGGGGTGGGGAGGGAAATATATCCCTGGTGGTGGGGTCCGTTTGGAGGTGGCGGAAAGGTTGTCGGATGATTTGGTTTATGTGGAGGTTGGTAGGGTGGAAGGTGAGCATCAGGGGCATTCTGTCCTTGTTACGGTTGGAGGGGTGGGGTCTGAGGGTGGAGGTGCGGGATGTGGACAAGATGCGTTGGAGGGCATCTTGAACCATGTGGGAAGGGAAATTGTGGTCTCTAAAGAAGGAGGCCATCTAGTGTGTTCTGTGGTGCAACTGGTCCTCCTGGGAGCAGATACAGCGGAGGCAGAGGAACTGGGAATATGGGATGGCATTTTTGCAGGAGGTAGGGTGGGAAGATGTGTAATCCAGGTAGTTTGGGAGTCAGTGGGTTTGTAAAAAATGTTGGTGTCAAGTCGGTCGTCATTAATGGAGATGGAGAGGGCCAGAAAGGGGAGGGAGGTGTCAGAGATGGTCCAGATAAATTTAAGGTCAGGGTGGAATGTGTTGGTGAAGTTGATGAATTGCTCAACTTCCTCATGGGAGCATGAGGTGGTGCCGATGCAGTCATCAATTTAGCAGTGGAAGAGGTGGGGAGTGGTGCCGGTGTAACTACGGAAGATGGACTGTTCTACATAGCCAACAAAGAGGCAGGCATAGCTGGGGCCCATATGTGCCCATGGCTACCCATTTGGTCTGGAGGAAGTGGGAGGATTCGAAGGAGAAATTGTTGAGGGTGAGAACCGTTTCAACCAAACAAATGAGAGTGTTGGTGGAAGGGTACTGTTGGGGATGTCGGGAGAGGAAGAAACGGAGGGGTTGGAGGCCCAGGTCATGCCAGATGGAGGTGTAGAGAGATTGGATATCCATGGTGAAGATGAAGCGTTGGGGGCCGGGGAAGCGGAAGTCTTGGAGGAGGTGGAGGGCTTGGGTGGTGTCTTAAACGTATCTTTCTCCTCACCCCCTCCCTCCTCTCATTTATCTCTTCACCCTGCAGGCACTCTGCATCTATTCCTGATGAAGGGCTTTTGCCAAAAATGTCAATTTTCTGCTCCACGGATGCTGCCTGAACTGCTCTGCTTTACCAGCACCACTCGAATCTAGAATCTGTTTCCAGCATCTGCAGCCCTTGTTTTTACCTCATTGTGTCAGATATGTCATTTACAAAATGCACGTGCATAATAATCGCTGGCAATCAACCAGATTAATAAATTGTCAGTTCAATACCAATGTTCATCCTAAACCAAGTTATGGTACAAATACAACAATAATTTCAGTGCTTTGCTGTGCCTTTACAAGCAGCTAATAATAGGTACCATGAAGTTGTTTCCAGACTCACTTGTGTAAGATGTGAAAGCTTTGGAGAGGGTGCAGAGGAGATTTACCAGGATGTTGCCTGGAATGGAGAGTAGGTCGTACGAGGATAGGTTGAGAGTGCTAGGCCTTTTCTCATTAGAATGGCGAAGAATGAGGGGTGACTTGATAGAGGTTTATAAGATGATCAGGGGAATAGATAGAGTAGATAGTCAGAGACTTTTTCCCCGGGTACAACAGAGTCTTACAAGGGGACATATATCTAAGGTGAAGGGTGGAAGGTATAGGGGGGATGTCAGGGGTAGGTTCTTTACCCAGAGAGTGGTGGGGGCATGGAGTGCGCTGCCTGTGGGAGTGGCAGAATCAGAATCATTGGTGACCTTTAAGCGGCAATTGGATAGGTACACAGATAGGTGCTTAAGCTAGGACAAATGTTCGGCACAACATCGTGGGCTGAAGGGCCTGTTCTGTGCTGTATTGTTCTATGTTCTATGTTCTATCTATGTTCTAGAATATTTGCTCTTATGAAAGAGATGCATTACAGTATTGTATCCAGCATTGGTGATGTTAGGTGTCATTTGGATGGGAAAGCATAATTATAGCAATCTAATACAATTCTCACTCCTGCTTAATTAATTGTGAAAAGTCTCCAGTTCATGAAATTTTAATAAAGCTCCATAATGAAGATTTAAAACCAAACATTTATTCAGGCCTCACCTCTATGATAGTTAATTTTTTTAAAAATTCAAAACCGTAAATTAAACTTTGAAGTCAGATAACCTGGCTGAGACAACTATAGCTTTGATCAGAAGCAAGGATGCATCCAGTTTTGCTTACATTCCATGGCAGTCATCTGACAAAGCAGATCACTGATTGTAGGAGAATTAATGTATCTAAAAATCAGACAGGTTCCGTAAACATTTGGGTGATCTATTATTGTTGTTGGCGTAGTGGTAATATTACTGGTGCGAGTAATCCTCAGCCTTTGCAGGCTAATTCTCTGGGGATGCAGGTTCAAATCCCAAATGATGGCTAATGGGATATGAATTAGTACATCCTGAAAATTATATGTACCAAATAATTAGTTATGTGGGAGTCACGGTGGCACAGTGGTTAGCACTGCTGCTTCACAACGCCAGAGACTGACGTTCAATTCCCGCCTCAGGCAACTGTTGGTGTGGAGTTTGCACATTCTCCCCGTGTCTCCGGGTGCTCCGGTTTCCTCCCACAGTCCAAAAATGTGCAGGTTAGGTGAATTGGCCATGCTAAATTGCCCGTAATGTTAGGTGAAGGGGTAAATGTAGGGGTATGAGTCTGGGTGGGTTGCTCTTCGGAGGGTCGGTGTGGATTTGTTCGGCCGAAGGGCCTGTTTCCACACTGTAAGTAATCTGTAACTAAGTAATCTGTAATGCTACCCAGACAGTAAAGTAAACTACCACAGTAACAGTTCTTGCCACAGGCACTTAAAATGTCATGCCTACAATATAATTCCTAGTGCACTGTACACTTTCTATTATTTTATAATGTATTCTGCTGTATGAATTATCTGGAGGCAGTTAAATGTGGGTATAAACATGTCAAAATTCTGGGGAATTCAAAGGAATGCCAATGTACTCATTCTAAAAAAATATGAAGTAGTTAATTTTGAACTACTGAATGTCTTTCTTCTTATTTTACCACTCTACTTATAAAAGCTAAGTAATTATTTTATTGAACAGTGTACCTTTATTATCTTCACTTCACATGCATAGAGGTATGACTGCTTTACTGCATCAGTACAGATCCAGTACAAGACAGACTCTGCAAGAAAGAACAATACAGGAATCTGGTCTGGGTGCAATGGTGCTTGGTCCAAAGAAATCAAGAGAATGTCCAGAGCCTCTTGAGAAATAAAAATAAAGAAAGGAATCAGTAGATAATCATATAGCATGATCCGAGACTCAAAAGTAAGAACATAAGAACTAGGAGCAGGAGTAGGCCATCTGACCCTTTGAGCCTGCTCCGCCATTCAATAAGATCATGGCTGATCTTTTAGTGGCCTCAGCTTCACTTACCCACCCTCTCACCATAACCCTTAATTCCTTTACTGTTCAAAAATTATCTACCATAGCTTTAAAAACATTCAATGAGAAAGCCTCAACACTTTACTGGGCAAGGAATTCCACAAATTCCCAATCATCTGGATGAAGATTGTGAATCTCCTCAACTTAGTCGTAAATCTGCTCTCTCTAATTTTGAGGCTATGCCTTCTTGTTCTAGTTTCACCCATTAGTAGCAACATTCTCTTTGCTTCTCCCTTGTCTGTTGCCTTCATAATTTTATGTTTCTGTGAGACTCCCCTCCCCCATTCTTCTAAATTCTGATGAATATAATCCCAGTATACTCAGTCTCCCCTCAGAAGCCAACCCTCCTAACTCTGGAATCAACCTAGTGAAACTCCTCTGTACCCTCACGAGTGCCAGTAGATCCTTTCTGAAGAAAGGAGACCAAAACTGCACACAGTACTCCAGGTGTGGGCTCACCAGTACCCTGTACAGCTACAACATAACATTCCCTCAATCCCTTTAGCAATGAAGGACAAAATTCCATTTGCCTTCCTAATTATCTGTTGCATTTGCAGACCAACCTTTTGGATTCAGTCCCTCAGTATAGCAGCATGCTGCAATTTTTTACCATTCCAATAATAGTTCTTTTTACCTTTATTCCTACCAAAATGGATGACTTCACGTTTATCAACATTATACTCCATCTGCCAGACTTTTGACCACTCGCTTAAACTATCTATATCCTTCTGCCAACTGTTAGAGCCTTCTGCACAATTTGCTCCACCACTTCTCTTAGTGCCATCCGCAAACTTCGACACACTACAGGTGGTCTCCAACTCCAAATCATCTACATAAATTGTAAATACATGTGGGCCCAACACTGATCCCTGAGGCACACCACAGGTCACTGATCGCCAACGATAAAAGCATTCATTTATCCCCACTCTTTGTTTCCTGCTAGTTAACCAAACCTCTATCGCTGCGAATAGAATCATAAAATCATACAGCCATAGAGATGTAGGGTATGGAAACAGACCCTTCGGTCCAACTCATCCATACTGGCCAGATATCCTAAATTAATCTAGTACTATTTGTCAGCCTTGACCCATATCCTTCTAAACCCTTCCTATTGAAGGTAGTTGGTTAGCTTGCCAAACTGCTGGGTTATCATGCAGATGTTTCATTATCATGCTGGGTAAAATCATCAGTGCAATTTCCGTGAAGCGCTGTTGTTCTGTCTCGCATGGTTTTTATGTGGGTCCGGTATGTTAGGGTCAGTGTCACCTCCGGGTCTTCCCTGCAGCAGTTTGTACTCCGGGACTGTGTTTGTTGATGGCCTTTTTGGTTGAAAACCAGGCTACCAAGAATTCCATGTTGTACATCTCTATGACCCTATAACTCTAACACTCTGGTGTGTCGCTGGTTAGCTTCTCCTCGAATGCTTATTTTGTCATGGTTGAATTGATGGCCCCCTTGGTCTGCGTGTACAGAGATGAGGGACAGTGGATCATGTCATTTAGTAGCCAGTTGGTATTCGTGAAGTCAGATGGCCAGTTTTCTTGTTTGTCCAATGTAGCTTGTTGCAGTTGTTTCAAGGGCTTTTGTATACCACGTTGGTCTGACATGTTGTGGATATGGGGTCTTGGTACATAAAAACCAAGCCAGACAAAATAACAACAGCTCAGCGAGCTAACCAACTACCTTATCCAGTACCGAAGCTACAGATCTTCACAAAACTCGTCCGATTTATATACCATTCAGATGCCTTTAACATATTGTGATTGTACCAGCCTCCACCACCTCCTCTGGCAGCTCATTCCATACATGCACCACCCTCTGCATGGAAACATTGCCTCTTAGGTCTCTATTAAATATTTCCTCTCTAGCCTCAAGCTATGCCCTCTAATTCTGGACTCCCCCACCCCAGGAAAAAGACCTTGTCTATTTACCCTATCCATGCCCCTCATGATTGTATTAACCTCCATAAGATCATCCCTCAACCTCCGAAGCTCCAGGGAAAATAGCTCCAGCCTATTCAGCCTCTCCCTATAGCTCAAATTCTCCAACCCCTGACTAGAGGTTGGTTACAGTGGTGCCACTACCTAAGAAAGGTGGTAAGAACAAGCTTGGGAACTTTTGGCCTGTGAGCCTGTCGGTGGTGGGCAAGTTGTTGGAGGGACAGGACTTACGTGAATTTGGAAAGGCAAGGACTAATTAGGGATAGTCAGCATAGCTTTGAAATCATGTCTCATAAACTTGATTGAGTTTTTTGAAGATGTAATGAAGAGGAATGAAGAGGATTGATGAGGGCAGAGCAGTGGACGTGATCTATATGGATTTTAGTAAGGCATTCAACAAGGTTTCTCACTATATACTAGTCAGCAAGATTAGATCACATGGAATAGGGGGAGAACTAGCCATTTGGATACAGAATTGCCTTGAAGGTAGAAGACAGAGAGGTGGAGGGTTGATTTTCAGACTAGACGCCTGTGATCAGTGGTATGCCACAAGGATCAGTGCTGGGTCTGCTGTTTTTCATCATTTATATACGTGATTTGGGTTTGAACATGAGAGGATAGTTAATACATTTGCAGATGACACCAAAATTGTAGGTGTAGTGGTCAGCAAAGAAGGTTACCTCAGAGTACAATGGGACCATGATCAGATGGGCCAATGGACCAAGGAATGGCAGACATGTTTAGTTTAGATAAATGTGAGGTGCTGCATTTTGGAAAGGCAAATCAGGGCAGTACTTACACACTTAATAGTAAGGTCCTGGGGAGTGGTGCTGAACAAAGAGACCTTGGAGTGCAGGTTCATAGTCCCTTGAAAGTGGAGTCACAGGTAGATAGGATAGTGAAGAAGGCATTTGGTATGCTTTCCTTTATTGGTTAGAGCAGAGAGTTTGGAGGTCATGTTGTGGCTGTACAGAAAATTGCTTAGGCCACTTTTGGAATATTCTATAATTCTGTTCTCCCTCCCATAGCAAGTATGTTGTGAAACTTGAATGGGTTCAGATTCCTGAAGAAGGAACGTCGCCCGAAACGTCGATTCTCTTACTCCTTGAATGCTGCCTGACCTGCTGCGCTTTTCCAGCAACACATTTTTCAGCTCTGATATTTGAGGGGCCCTATTATCTCTCAAGTTACCCTTTGTCCTTAATGTATTAATAAAATCCTTTTGGATTCTCCTTAACCCTAGTCATCAAAGCTATCTCATGTCCCTTTTGTGCGCTCCTGATTTCCCTCTTAAGTATATTCTTACTGCCTTTATACTCTAAGGGTTCACTCAATTTCTATTGTCATAAGCTTCCTTCTTTATCTTGACCAAAACCTCAATTTCTCTCGTCATCCAGCAATCCCAAATCTATCAGCCTTGCCTTTCACCCTAACAGGAACATATTGCCTCTGGACTCTCAGTTTTGAAGGTTTCCCATTTTTCAGCTGTCCCTTTACCTGGGAGGATCCACCCCCAATCAACTTTTGAAAGTTCTTGCCTAATACTATCAAAATTGGCCTTCCTTCAATTTAGAATTTTGATTTTTAGATTCAGTATGTCCTTTTCCATCACAGTTTTAAAACTAACAGATTGCTCCCCCATGACACCTCAGTCACCTGACCTGCCTTATTTCCCAATAGTGGCTCAAGTTTTGCACCTTCTCTACTAAGTACATCATATACTGAATCAGAAATTTTTTTGTGCACATTTAACAAATTGCTGTCCATCTAAACCCTAACATTATGCCAGGCCCGTCTATGTTTGGAAAGTTAAAATCCCCTACCATAACCACCCTATTATTCTTCCAGATAACTGAGATCTCCTCACAAATTTGTTTCTCAATTTCTCACTAATTATGAGGGGTCTATAGTACAATCCCAATAAGGTGTTATCCCTTTGTTATTTCTCAGTTCCACCCAAATAACTTCCCTGGATGCATTCCTCAGTACAGTTGTATTCCTTATCAGAAACCCCATCCCCCCTCCTCTCTTTCCTCCCCTTTGTATCCTTCCTATAGCATTTGTATCCTGGAACATTAAGGTGCCAGTCCTGTCCATTCCTGAGCTACATCTCTGTAATTGCTATGATATTCCAGTCCCATGTTCCTAACCATACCTTGAGTTCATCTGCCTTCCCTGTTAGGTCTCTTGCATTGAAATAAATGCAGTTTAATTTATCAGCCCTACCCTCGTTCTCTACTTTGTTCCTGCCGGCCATGACAGTTTGACTTGCTCCTTTTTCCATTTGTACCAGTCTCAGATTGATCTCTTTCCTCTCTATCTCCCTGGTTCCAACCCTCCAATTTACTTGTTTAAATCCTCGCAAATGTCGCAAAGCTCCCTCCCGTCCAATTCAGGTGCAATCCATCTTTCTTTTACAGGTAGATTGCCCATAACGCCATGCATCTTTATCTTATGCAGCAGCCTTTTCTGCAGCACTTGTCGAATGCCTTTTGGAAATCTATATACACCACATCTACTGGGTCCCTGTTGTTCACCGTGCTTGTAAAGTCTTCATAGAATTCAAGTGAATTCGCTAAATATGACCTGCCTTTCATGAACCCATGCTGCTTCTACCCAATGGGATAATTTCTATCTCGATGTCTTGCTATTTCTTCCCAGATGACAGATTCAAGCATTTTCCCCACTACAGAAGTTAGTCAGCCTGTAATTCCCCATCTTTTGTCTCTTTCCCATTTTAAACAGTGTCCTAATGAAGGATTCTGACCTGAAATGTCAACCTTCCTCCTACTCTGATGCTGATTGGCCTCCTGTGCTTTTTCCTGCTCAACTCTTTTTCCACTCTGGATTTCCACAGGACTGTTTCCACTGGACAGTCTTTCGGTGGTCTATTTTTGTTAATATGCTATTTGGTTCCCTCAACCTTGCTCTGCCATTCTATAAAATCATGACCAATCTGCTTGAGGCCTCAACTCCAATTTTCTGCCTGTCATAAAACTTGATTCTACTGTACATCAATAATCTGTCCCACTCAAACTTGAACATTTCAATTACCCAGCCTTCACTGCTCTCTGGGGAAGATGATTACAAAGTCTAACATTCCTCGAACAGAAAGAAAATTCCTTGTCTCTTTGTTAAATTTTTTTATTCTTTTTAGTATCAGGAGTTTGACAATCTTTGGAAATGTTTGTCACGGAGAGCTATGGGGCAGAGTCCTTGTGTATATTTAAGGCTGCAATAGATTTTTGATCGGGAGGGGAATCAACGTTTATGGAGAAAAGACAGGGAAGTAGGTATGAGGAATGTCCAATCAGCCATGATCCTATTGAATGTCCAAGCAGGCTCGAGGAGCTGAACAGTCTACTCTTGTTCCAATTTTTCATGGTCTTATGATCTAACTGTGCCCACTGGTTTTTGACTCCTGCACAAGGAACATATCTCATCACATCCATCCTATTAAGTGTCTTCAAATGATTATGCTTCAATAATATCAACTCTTGAGACAATGCCTTCATGTCAAGTATTAGCTGAATGAACCTTCTCTGAACTGCTTCAAATTCATTACATCCTGAAGCAAGAAGACCAAAACTGTAGACAGTATTCCAGATGTGTTCTCATTAGCATCCTCTCCAAATGTAGCAACATTTCCCTACTGTTATACTGCATTCTTCTTAAAACTGAAGACTGTTCATGCCAGTGTGCCACTCCACCTTCCGCCAGTTGGGTACATCATGACACTCATACAAAATCACATGTCCCAAATTTGCTAATAATTTAATCCAGACTCATGTCACTGGATCCAAATCTTTCCTCTGGACAGCAACACGTTGCACACTGTCTTACCTGGAGCTACCTAGAAAGCTTATTGTAGTTTTAGATCTTACATATTTATTCCAGCATATTAGTAGTATAGATAGCTTGAAAATAATTAACAAATCTATAAGTGCCATTCTCAGCAAATAATACTGTTAAGAAAAATCACTCTTTGATCTAACTATAATTTATACTTCTATCACAACTAATTTATTTTTGTATAAATATGTTTGAAAGCATTGTGGCACACTTGCTCCACAGCAAAGCATTAATAATGAGTGTAGTTAAATTTTGTCTGCAATTATATTTAAAAACATTAAACTGATGCACTACCTAGTTTACAAAAAAAATTCAAATCTTCTTGCATATAAAAGATATCAAACAAATTTTAATATTGTGAACAATTGATTTTTGGTTTTAGTGTAGAGGAATTTCACACTACACTCTACCTGAAATACTGCATGGTTTATTTTGTGGTCATTTTCACAACAATTATCGTCAAACTTTTGAGGATAACATAAAAAGGACTTACCTTCTTGTATTTTCTCCTTACATTGAACCAGGAAAGCTAGTTCTGTCCAAGCTAACGGTAGATTAACGTGGTTCCCTGAACCCATTGCGTTCAATCCAGCTTTCCGCTAAAGTAGAAGAAATCAATCAGAATAGCTTATAGTTTACGACACACACAGCATTCTATATTAATTCTGAAACTGTGTCACTTAGAATGATTCTGAGATAACAAGAGTCAAGAAGAAATAGTTATTCTCCTGACTTTGTTGTTAATCAATTAAAGCTTTCTGAATGATATCTATTACTGTGCATTAGCATTTTTAAAATTAGATTTAATGAGGTGACTAAATTGACCTTTTTTTAAGATTAGTTCTGGCTCAATAATTGACATATACCTCCCTGTTTAATTTCTTAAATTGACTATTTCTACAACAAAGAAAGAAATCAAAAGCAATGTTACCCTAGCAAACTATCAGGGTACCCTCATCAACTCTGTTAGGAGAAGGACCATACAGAGACCACTGTAGACTGAAACATACTTTGCCTTGTACTTGTGCTGCAATGGAAACTGAGACACTGAGATCATCATCAAGGTTGGATCCTCAAGTGTACTCATAGCGTTGGCCATCACTTCAATGCTAGAACAATTGGCCTCCCAAAGTCATGTGCAAAACTGGTGCCAGGCACTTCCATATTCCTTGAAGTGATCACAGGCTTTTAGGCAGGCTTGGCACCATTTCTGTGTGTGTGCTGATCAACTTGTTTCTAGATTGTACAAAGTCCTCATCCAAATCCTTTACAACAGAATTCATGAGTAACTTGCCAGAACAGCAAGCTGTCATTTGCAACACCCTTTCTCCCTATACACCATTTAAGTCCGGTATCTCACTACATAAAGAGCTCATAGTGATTATAAGGAGGTGGATAGAACTCATAGAATATGAGTTCTCTGATTGGACCAGATTAACAGGCTCAATCAGGGAGCTCTGGCTGACAGATAAACACAGAAGTGTCAGATATCCTGTTCACTCAGAGAGTTGGATCTAAGGGAGCAGGATTACTATCAAGGACTCTCCATGTGTAATTTAAGGTTGACTTAGTAATAGGATACTCAGCTCTTTGGAGGTATTTCAGATCCTGCTTCTAAGGTACCCTTTCATTAAAGCGATGTTTCACAAACTCTTACCCATATGATTCTATGTTCAGGATTAAAAATGACCTCAGAATGTGATCAGCCTGGAGGGTGGAGAGTGGAAGGGGTAACAGGATGGGAGGTGGAAGAGCTGTGCAAGCAGTGGGATACGTTGCATTAGGAGAGGATGGCCAGCAGTAGCAACTGGTCAAAAGATTGGACACCTGTGAAAGCAGGGTGGGAGAACAGTGGTTAGAACAGGGAACTGCAAGAATTTTCATAAAAAGCTCCAGCTTTTCTCTGGCCTTTTCAGAACAGAAATTAGGCTCAAAGATCAGCCTAAAAAGCCATCTCTCTTATTTAAAAATGACAAAGATTTACGGGGGTCTTGCAGCTGTTAGCATTCATCTTGCGATCCCCTCCTCCCCCCCCCCCCCCCACCCCCCAACCCACCTTCGGGAAGTCCAGTTCTAAAATACGCTATAATTAACCTGGTGACTGTGAGTGTGAGAAAGAATGATGGAGCATCTTCATTATCAGCATCTTCCTCATCTATCACTTCTTGCTCCTGCACCACTGTTTGAGCAGGATGCACTCCTTGGCTATACACAAGAGAAAGGTACAGCAGTAGAGATGTTGCAAAAGCAGGGAGGGGGTAAAGGAAGAGTTTAAAAAAACACAAGAGATTGTAGGATGAGGGAGAAATGAGATGTGCAAAGGAGGATTAGTATCTGTACGAATATGAGTATACAACCACTTTTAATTGTTTCAACCATGTCCATCACTAGTCAAAATCTCTGCAGTGGCCAATCTATAGCAATGTACTGTCTCCTCCATAGAGACGTGGACATGTAGCCATGCCTGTACCCAGTTGGTTAACTACTGATTCCTGCAGTTGTGTACCATTTTGCCTTTCAAGATAAATGAAAGTGAGTATGATGCAATATCTTCAAGTGTGAAACCTGTCATGGTTGATTACTTGTGAATTGTGCAAACTGTGAGATGTAGCTGTGAAGTTGCTATGATTTTAGTATGTTTAAGGGTGTGTGTTTTAATTGTTCATTGGGTATTCTGTTAATTTGGTATTTGGTTTAATTTCCATAAAAAATGATAGGCTCTTGAAGTCGTATGACACAGTGATTGTGTCCCGACCTGAGCAAGCAAATTCAGGTTAAAGTTCAACCTGCTGCAGGTGATGTTCAAAAAGGTTGATTGAAAAAAGAGAGCTGATGTCTTCCTCAATAAGATGTTGGCTTCTGGACAAGGGAAAGAGTTCAGAAGTCCTAGAGTCATAGAGATGTATAGCATAAAAACAGACCCTTCAGTCTAACGCATCCAGGCTGACCAGATATATTAAATTAATCTAGTCCCATTATCCAGCATTTGGCCCATATCCCTCTAAACTCTGCTTATTCATATACCCATCCAGATGTCTTTTAAATATTGTAATTGTACCAGTTTCACCACTTCCTCTGGCAGCTCATTCCATACATGCACCACCCTTTGCATTGAAAAGTTGTCCCTTAGATCTCTTTTAATTTTTTCCCCTCCCACCCTAAAACTATGCCATCTGGATTTGGACTCCCCAACCCTGGGGAAAAGACCATGTCTATTCACCCTATCCATGCCCCTCATGGTTTTATAAACCTCTATAAGATCGTCCCTCAGCCCCTGACACTCCTGAGAAAATAACCCCAGTTTATTCAGCCTCTCCCTATGGCTCAAAATCTCGAACCCTGGTAACATCCTTGGAAATCTTTTCTGAACCCTTTCAAGTTTCACAACATCCTTCCTATAGCAGGAAGATCAGAATTGAATGCGGTTTTCAAGAAGTTGCTTAACCAATGACCTCTACAGCTGCAACATGACCTCAAAACTCCTATACTCAATGGTCTGACCAATACAAAGGCAAGCTACTTCTCCATTACCCTGTTCACCTGCAACTCCATTTTCAAGGAACAACGAACCTGCACTCCAAGGTCTCCTTGTTCAGCAACACACCCCAGGATCTTACCATTCAGTGTATAAGTCCTGCCCTGATTTGTCTTTCCAAAATGCAGCACCTCATATTTATCTAAATTAAACTCCATTTGCTACTCCTTAACCCATCAGCTCATCTGATTAAGATCTCATACTCTGAGGTAACCTTCTTCATTGTTCAATACACCACCAATTTTGGTGTTATCTGCAAACTTACTAACCATACCTCCTATGTTAATTTGCAAATAATTTATATAAATGACAAAAAGCAGTGAACCCAGCACTGATCCTTGTGGCACACTACTGGTCACAGGCCTGCAGTCTGAAAAGCAACCCTCCACAACCATTCTCTGTCTTCTACATTCAAGCCATTTCTGTAACCAAATGGCTAGTTTCCACTGCATTCTATGTGATCTAATCTTGTTTGTCAGTCTACGATGCGGAACCTTGATGAATGCCTTAATGAAGTCCACATAGATCATGTGCACCAATCTGCCCTCATCAATCCTCTTCGTTACTTCTTCAAAAACTTAATCAAGTTAATGAGACATAATTTCCCATACACAAAGCCATGTTGACTATCCCTAATCCCTTTCCAAATACATGTAAATCCTATCCATCACGATCCCCTCCAAGAATTTGCCCACCACTGACGTCAGGCTCACCAGTCTATAGTTCCCTGGCTTTTCCTTACCACCTTTCTTAAATTGTGGCACCACGTTAGCCAACCTCCAGTCTTCCAGCACCTCACCTGTGGCTATCAATGATACAAATATCTCAGCAAGGGGCCCAGCAATCACTTCACCATCTTCCCACAAAATTCTGGGGTACATCTGATCAGGTCCTGGGGATTTATCGATCCTTATGCGTTTTAAGATGCCCTGCACTTCCTCCTCTGTAATATGAACATTTTTCAAGATGTCGCTATTTATTTCCCCAAATTGTCTAGTATTCATATCCTTCTACACAATAAACACTGATACAAAATACTCATTTAGTAGCTCTCTCATCTCCTGCGGTTCCACACATAGGTGGCCCAAATGATCTTTAAGGGGTCCTATTCTCTCCTTAGTTATTCTTTTCTCCTTAAGGTATTTGTTGAATCCCTTTGGATTCTCCTTAACCCAATTTGTCAAAGCTATCTCATGTCCCCTTTTTGTCCTCCTGATTTCCCTTTTAAGTATACTTCTACTGCCATTATACTCTTCTAGGGATTCACATGATCTCTTCTGTCTATAGTTGACATCTGTTTCCTTCTTTTTTTTGACCAAAACCTCAATTTCTCTAGTCATTCAGCATTCTCAACACCTACCAGTCTTGCCTTTCACCTTCACAGAAACTACCGTCTCTGGACTCTCGTATTCTCGTTTTTAAGGCTTCCCATTTTCCAGCTGTCCCTTTACCTGTGAACATCTACCCCCCATACCAAGAATATCAACCTTTTTCCAATTTAACTTTTAGATCCAGTCTATCCTTTTCAATCATAATTTTAAAACTAATAGCATTATGATGACTGACCCCAAAGTACTTCCCCACTGACACCTACGTCGATTTCGCTGCTTGTTGGATGCTGCCTGAACTGCTGTGCTCTTCCAGCACCACTAATCCAGTACCTCAGTCACCTGCCTTGCCCTATTTCGCAAGAGTAGGTCAAGGTTTCCAGCTTCTCTAGTAGGTACATCCACATACTGAATCACAAAATCTTCTTATGCACACTTAACAAATTCCTCTCCATCTAAACCCTTAATACAATAGCAGCCCAAGTCAATGTTTGGAAAGTTAAAATCGCCTACCATTACCACCCTATCATTCTTACAGATAACTGAGATCCGTTGACAGATTTGCTTCTCAATTTCCTGCTGCCTATTGGCAGTCTGTGGTATAATCCCATTAAGGTGATCATCCCTTTCTTATTTTTCAGTTCCACCCTAAAACTTCCCTGGACATACTCCCTGGAATATTCTCCCTAGCACAGCCGTAATGTTATCCTTAATCAAAAATACTACTCCCTGTCATGCAACGCCCCCCCCCCCCCCCCAATCTTTCCATCTCTCCTTAGCATCTATACCCTGGAACATTAAGCTGCCAGTCAAATCCATCCCTGAGCCACATCCTGTAATCACTATGATATCCCAGTCTGATGTTCCCAACTATGCCTTGAGTTCACCTGCCTTACCTGTTAAAGCCTCTTGCATTGAACACAGTTTAATTTAATGATCCGGCCTCATTCTCTGCTCTATGTCTGCCTGCCTTGACTCTTAGACTTGTTCCTTTTCCCAACTGTACCAGTCTCAGACTGATCTCTTTTCTCACGATCTGCCTGGGTCGCACACACCAACTAACCAGGCCCACCTTCGCACCCCTCAACCACCCCCAACTCGTTTAAATCCTCCCCCATTCATTTAAATTCTCCTGAGGAACTGTAGCAAATCTCCCTGCCAGTATATTAGGGTCCCCTTGCAATTTAGGTGCAAGCCATCATTGCTATCCCAGAAGAGATTCCAATGATCCAAAAATGTGAATCCTTCTCCCTGTACAAGCTCCTCAGCCACTCATTTATCTGCTATATCCTCCTATTCCTAACCTCACTAGCTCGTGGCACTGGGAATAATCCAGATATTATTACCCCTAAGGACCTACCTTTTTAAATTCCTGCCTAAATTCCTATATTCCCTCCTCAGAACCTCATTCTTTTCTTTTCCTATGTCATTAGTTCTAATGTGTACAATGACTTCCTCCTGGTCCCCCTCCCCTTTGAGAATATTCTGCACCCTCTCTGAGACATCCTTGACCCTGGCATCAGGGAGGCAACAAGGTGAACTGTAAAAATTGATGTTTGTCTTATATTACAGGTTTACAATAAAATCTTTGCAAATTTCTCAAAGCCTTAGGCTGCCCAATTCAACATATAGATACTGGTTTATTAAACACGATTGCAAAGGATGAATGTCAATCTCTTTAGCTGAAAAAAAACAGAAAGCAAAAGATAATTCTTGATTCTGACAGAAGCAAAGTAATTTTTAAAGTGAAATGGCTAAGTCACGCTTCAGGATCACAAATGATGATAAGTGACCAGCATTTTCCAAATTAGAGTCATTGGAGCTGTGGAAGAATGAGGTGGAGATATGGACTAAGGTCACTTTTCTAGCCAAAAAGCAGCAAACTATGGCTTTGGCTTTATCTTTCTTGAGAAGGAATGAAATTAGAAATAAACTATTTCGAGAACAGAATGTAATAGAACTGAATGCTGAAGAGAGATTAAAAAATTCTAATATGGACAGAATTTACAAAAACGATGGAAGTCTACAAGTGTTGTCAATGTTTGATAAAAGTAATATGCAATTAGTCCATAGAAGAATAAAGCATGGTGTTTGACAGGTTATAATAAAAGGCTAAAGAAATCCAGTCTAGACATTTCAGAGTCTATACTGATGTCTTTAATTAATAAGTTGAGCAATCAGCTCACAAGCAGGTTACCAATATTCAGTTTTGTGGTAATGACTCACATCTTGAGAAATGACTGCACTTAATTTTTTGTTAAGAAGGCAACAATTTCCAGGTATCTGTATAGGACATGTTGTGACTGCTGCAGTGACACAGATAATGAAAAAAACACTGATTGCTGACTCTCAAGCTCAGTGAGGCTGGTCACAAGTGCCAAAAGACATTTTAAGGAGTTTCATATCTTTAATAAATTTTTGAATCAAGGGAAAATGCAGGATTAAGATGACAGCCATTCATGAATGAATCCAAGAAATCCATGGGCAACAGTCAATAGTCTCTGAATATCAGAGTCAGGAATCATGCAAGGAAAAGAGGTCAAGCATTTAAAGCAATTCATGAAACAGGTGGCTCAGAGAATGAATATAATGACAATGAACAGCTAGAAAACATTATTTTGATGGCTGAAGACTTGGGTCAGCCCATAATTATCTTAGCTACTGCCTCGTTAAATTGTGTCACACTAGGTAGTGTAGTGGAGGTTGTACCTTAACAGCGTGTGTGCGTATTGGCTGAACTGTTATTTGGAGACCCTGGACAAAGCAGTCAAAAATCAGGTTAAGGAATTTGAAAGTTCCACCTGGTTTTGATTTGGGGATGATAATTCATTACCATCTTTAAAGAATGTGGTTCTCTCCTGTGAAATTGTAGGGCTGCATTGTACCATAATTACTGAGTAAGTCTATGATGAGAAAAGTGAAAATGCATTTGGACAAGGAGAATGATGGAATATTTATATTAGTATAGCAATAAATTTACAAATCACAGGATTGAGGTATGACTGTATTCCATAGAGGAAACCTGGAGTTTACCATTGATAGGCCCAAGTAGTATTATTGCATTTTAGGTGATGGGAAGAGGATTATGTGAAAATTGTATAAATAATTTACTCATTCCTCCTGATGAAAATAAAAGCTACTGTTAAAAAATGTCAGAGTTATGGATAGAAACATAGAAGACATGAACAGTAAGAGGCTATTCATCCCTTCAAACCTGCTCCACCATTCATCACGATCATGGCTGATCATCCAACTCAATAGCCTAATCCTGCTTTCTCCCCATAACCTTTGATCCCATTTGCCCTAAGTGCTTTATCTAGCCATCTCTTGAATACATTCAATATTTTGGCATCAACTACTTCCTGTGGTAATGAATTCCATATTAAGAATACAAATCCCCCGTAGAACAGATCACATTGCAATGTGATAAATGCATTAAATAATGAAATGCACCACTACTCCTGGTTGTAAGTATTCTTTTAGCCTGGGAGTTTAATGAAGTAGTAGCCATCAATCTGAAGTATGGGGCAAAGATCAGAATATCTATTTTTTAAATTTTGCAGACATAGCAACCAGTTTAGCAGATCCATGGTGATAAACAATTCGCACAGATGGGCTACCATGGATGAAATCATGGAAAAATGAGTCGGTGCGGCCTTAGGTCACAACAAAATACTTAATGTATAATAGTGATGAATTTTCTAAAAATGAATTTTGAGAACTTGAATATTCTAGCAATGCAGACTGCTTCAGAAAGTCTGTTCAACAATGACTTATGCGAAGGAAACTATGCAGTATTGAGAAGGTGCACAAAACACTGGCAAATCAGCTGAATTGTAACTGACAAACTGCACTGGCATAGGTAACACATGCAAAAAACCCATTACAGATAGGTTAGAGATTAGCCCATAACAACTGGTATAAGATTGGAACCCAAAGTTTCCTTCCACACTGCATTGACAATCTTCCAGCACTCGAAGGTACAACAGTCAACTTGAACTTTCTTGCACTCAGTTTATGCATTACATTCCAGTAGAAGTGTGTGAATTAAAGCTGAAGCATCAGAAAAATTTAGGATAACCATTAAGCTAGGTGGGTTAGCCATGGTAAGTATGGGGTTATAGGGGTAGGTTGGGGGGAGTGGGTGTGAGTCTAGGTGAGATGCTCTTCAGAGGGTCAGTGCAGACTTGATGGACAAAATGGCCCGTATCTACACTGTTGAGATTCTATGAGACATCACATTAGACCATCTGCAGGAGTTTTCACAGAAGACAATGGAATTGCTGGTGGACAATGCTTGTAAATTGTTGTGTGTTTTAAATTGTTAGGTGGGTGTACAAAAGAAAAGGGGGTTAAGTTCCTAGGGCGATGTAATTGTTCATGTTCACTTGTGGAATGGATGATTAGGTGGTTTGTTCCAAAATAAAAAAAAAGCTGAATTCTGTAGGAGGTCTTGTAGCACAGTGGTAATGGCCTAGGTTTGAGTCCCATCTGTTCCAGAGGTGTATCATTACAAATCTGGACATGTTGATTAGGGGAAATAAAAAAGAAGTGGGATTTTGAGGCTGGGTGCCTTATTTCCCTCCCCAACACTACTTTACTTTTTATAGATATTTTTATTGAAAATTTAACATGTTTCTACAAGTTTACAAATAAAAAAAAACCCAAGTACAAACATTGATTTACAATTAAATCTTAAATAAATAATAACCAAAATCTATCAAACAGAAAAAAGAGATACCAAGAGAAAAAAAACAAAACTCAACTGACTACTAATCTAACCTACAACTAACCAGAGTGTATGATTAAATCTCTTACATTATTCAGGAAAAAAAAATGACAGATAACACAGAAATTGAGTAGTGAGATACATGCTCGGAATGTGTTAACATCAGATCGTAACAAAACCTGTATTCATGTGGGATTCCTCACCCAAGGGGCCCCGGACCAGCCAGGTTCGCCATCTCAATTAAATAAAAGCCCTTGTTAGGATGTCCGAAATATCTGTATTTATATAATTCAAGAAGAATGAATTTTTATTTAATGGAATATTTTATGGAATAATTCTGTTTTTTGGTGCACCATATTTGTAAGGAATTCAAGGGGAATATATTCCATGATTATTCTGTGCCAATTTGAAAGTCCAGGGGGGTCTTCAGCCACACAGTTAACCAAAATATTTTTCCTTGCACAGAAAGAGAGAATGGAAAATAATCTCATCCAGGGAGGGTAAGTTCGAAAAGCTCAAAAGGAGAGATACTGGATGCACTCTAATTTCTGTTCCTAAGATTTCTGTCAGAGCATTTGCTACTTTAGTCCAATATCTACGGATCTTATGACAGGTCCATAAGCAGTGTACAAGAGTGCCCACCTATATTTTACGTTTGGGACACATTGGAGATGCTCCTGCCTTTAATTTTGCCAATCGGTCCGGTGCAATATGGGCCCTGTGAAGTATCTTCAACTGAATGGCCTGAGTTCTGTTGCAGATGGAGATATTTCTGGCATTTTCCCAAATGTCATTCCACATTTCTATAGTGATTTCTATCCCCAAATCCTGATCCCACGTTTTAAGCAGATTGTCCATATCTTCCGATACTTCATCATGTAATAAATGATAAAGAGTGCTGACCGAAGATACCCCCAATGGTCACAACACTCTACGTTCTCTGTCTGATTTATAAAGACTATCTAATAGCGTAGTCTTCTTCTGTATGTAATCTCGAATTTGGAAGTATCAAAAGAGATCACCATTAGGTAATCCAAATTTCTGACGCAGCTGTTCAAAAGACATCAGGACCCCTTCTTTAAACAGATCTCCTAAACAGGAGGTAACCCTGGATCTCCAGAGTTTGAATGTGGCATCTGTAAGCCCCGGTTGAAACCCCCATGACCCTACTATCGGAGTATAGGGGGATGTTTTAGCTGAATTGCTCTCATTTTGCCGCATTGTATTCCAAGCTTTAATTGTGTTTACTATTATAGGGTTTTTACAGTGGTCCGTGATGATTTTCCTCGTTTGAAAATAAGAGGTTAATAAGTGGGCATTTTACTTGAGAAGCCTCGATGTCCAGCCAGATTGATTGCGGGTCAGACAAGACCCAATCGGCTATGTAGCTTAATAGGAAACTTAACTGATATTTCCTAAAATCTGGAAAATCCAGTCCTCCCATTGCCTATGGAAGCTGTAGCTTCTTCAGCTTAATGAGGGGCCGTCTATGATTCCAGTTGAAGGAACCCAGCAGCCATACAGTTTGCGTAGTGCCAACCTAGGCAGTATCACTGGATGCATTCTCATAGGGTATAGGAGGTGGGGCAGGACATTCATTTTAATTAGTGCTATTCTGCCTAACCAGGAAATTGGAAGGTCTCCCATTGCTGGAGTTCCTGCCTTATCCTCTCCAGTAAATGCACAAAGATAGCCTTGTATAGCTGGCCAAATACTGGGGGGATAAAAATGTCTAATTATAAGAAACCTCCAGGGACCACCGAAAGGGAAAGTGGGATCCTTCCGATAGGTGGGATATACTAGCGAGGCCACCCATTGGTATAGCCTCCGATTTTGAGAAATTAATTTTATAGCCTGAAAATGCATTAAATGTATTAACAACTTGGATTAAGCGAGGCACGGACATCAGGGGATTATTGAGAAATAGGAGAACATCATCTGCATAAAGGGTAATTTTATGTTTACCTGTACCAATCCTCGGGACCGTTATATTAGGGTCAGCCCGTATAGCTTCTGCTAGTGGCTCGATTATTAGCGTAAATAGCAATGGCGAAAGATGGCAGCTCCTACCCACACTGAAGCTATCCGAGCCGAGTCCACTGGTAATCACAACTGCTTCGGGATCATTATACAGTGTTGAGACCCATTTGGTAAAAGCCTTTCCAATGCCAAACCTTTTCAATGTGTAAAACAGATATGACCATTCAACCCTGTCGAATGCCTTTTCCGCGTCTAATGAGACTACTACTCCCAGTATTTTTCCCTGATGGCAGGCTTGAATCACATTCAAAACCCTTCTAATATTATTGGATGATCTAACCCGTCTGGTCCTCCTTTATGATATGTGGCAACACTCTTTCTAGCCTCAATGCTAACGTTTTAGAGAGGATTTAAAAATCTACATTTAGCAAGGATATTGGTCTGTATGACGTGCAATGTTCTGGGTCCTTTCCTTTTTTGAGGATACGAGAGATATAGTCTCTTTGAGCGAAGGCAGGAGACAGCCCTAACTGTATGAGTAATTATACATGTCCATAAGTGGGCCATGCAGTATTCCTGTAAATTCTTTGTAGAATTCAGCTTGAAAGCCATCTGGGCCAGGTGCCTTACCACTCTGAAGTTGCCTGATTGCGTCAAGTATTTCTTGGATTGTTAGGGGAACATTCAGGACCGTTACCTGTTCTGGAGTTAGGTCCGGAAAGGTCACATTTTAAAAAAATGACAGCATCCTCCTAGCTCTATCTTCGCAATCCTGCGATTTATATAAATCAGAATAAAATTTTCTAAAGATTGCGTTAATCCTTTTATGATCAGAAGTCAGAGTACCCACACTTTCCTTGATAGACGTGATAGCTTGAGGGGCCTTTTTTTTCTTTGCGAGAAATGCTAAGTATCTACCAGGTTTATCGCCAAATTCATATAACCTTTGTTTTGCAAATAATATTTCCCTCTTAGCCGTTTGGGTAAGCGTAATGTTCAGAGATGTCCTAAGGGCCGTAATCCTTTGTAATTTGATAATAGAAGGTCTGTCAGCGTATGTTGTATCAGTTGCTTTTAAGTGAGCTTCGAGCAGATGCTGTTGTTCGCCCTTTAATTTTTTCTGGGTCGCTGTATATGAAATGATCAAATCTCGTGCATAAGCTTTGGTGGTCTCCTACATCATTGATGGGTTGCTAGCCGTACCTGAATTAATTTCTAAAAAAGTTTTAAATTCTTGAGAGGAGTACTTTACACATTTACTATCTTTCATCAGGAAAGAATCCATACGCCAATGCCAGGGAGATGTCTCATTGTTCCTCACCTTGATTTCCATATATACAGCAGCGTGATCAGAAATTGTTATACTACCTATTTTACAGGATGATATGGAATTTTAAAAAGTCGAGGGGGCAAAAAACATATCAATTCTGGTATGACATTTACGTGGATTGGAGTAAAAAGAAAAATCTCTGCCCTGTGGGTGAAGGCATCTCCATACATCTACTAGTCCTAATTCTTTGTTCAAATCCACCAATTGTCTGGATCTGGGGGATATTCCTGCAGTACTCTTGAGAATCCTATGTATTTCCAGATCCATAGTACAATTAAAATCTCCCCCTATAATTGTATGACGAGCACCGAGAGCCATCAATTTTAAGAAGGCTTCCGTTATAAATTTAAAAGGATATGCCGGGGGATAATACAGATTTACGATCCCATATTCCTCTCCATTTATGAGGGCTTTAATCAGAATATATCGTCCAGATTCGTCTTTTATCTGGTTTAGGATTTTGAAAGGGAGATTCTTCCGAATAAGGATGACAACTCCCCTACTTTTTGAGCTGAAGGAAGAAAAGAAGGCCTGATCAAATCCACCCTGTCATAATTTCAAGTGTTCTTTATCCAATAAGTGTATCTCCTGTAGGAGAGCTATATCAACCCCTTCTTTCTTGAGGTTTGATAATACTTTCTTCCTTTTGATTGGTGAATTACTCCCCTTGACATTCCAGGTGCACCATTTAATCGAATGACTAACCATAATCGTCCGGGCAAGTCCGAGACTCCTCGGGAGAAGAAGCCCCATCCAAAACATCCCGAACATAGTACATATAAATTTCACAAAAATAAAGGCTCTTTAATACACTCACATCAATATAATGAAAAACCATTTCTAAATTTAAAAAAAACACATTTAAATGGAGATTTTCCCCCTTGTCCCCAGGGGGCATCACTTCCTTTCCAAAAGCCCATCATATCCTCTCCCAACCAGTGCCCCACCCTTCACCCAGGCACCCCACAATAGGATAAAGAAAATTCAAATATACTACAGAGCTAGAGTTAACAGTGAGTACTCTACCGCACGCCCCCCGCTACCCACACCAACACCTGGATATATTTGGTAATGTTAATACCATGTATAAACATATATAACTATAAAATTACAGTCTTAACAAATAATAATTAAATATAGTAATACAAAATACAGGGGGAAACAACCCCGCTCCTAAAGACAGAGATAAAATAGGATAAGATAACCACCTCCTGCCACCTACATTAACTAGACCCCCCCCCCCCCCCCCCGGCCTATATAAAAATATATATGTATAAAAAAGGGGGGGAGAAAATCACTAAGTGAAGAATAAATAAATAAACCCCGCTCCCCACCCTCCGGAGATAATATTAAACAGTGAGGTAATGAAAGGGATAAAAAAAGGGGGTAAACCGGGGTTGGGGGAGGGCAAAACAACTCGAATTAACTCTTACAATTTATCTAAGAGAATCCAAAAATTCCTTGGCCTTCTCCGGTGATCCAAAGTTGTACATGGACCCTTCATGGCTAAAGCGTAGCGTTGCTGGGTAGCGCAAGGAGTACTGAATATTTAAGTCCCTTAAACACTTCTTCGCTTCGTCAAACACCTTCCTCTTTTGGACCAAAGCTGGGGAAAAGTCCTGGAATAGCATAATCTTGGATCCTTTATAAATCATGGCTTGGGGATCTTTCCCAAGATTTCTGGAGGCTTCTAAGAGCATCTGCCTCTCCTTGTAGCTCTGCAGCCGGAACACGACCGGGTGGGGGCGCTAGTTCGAGCCAGGCCCACGTATTGCAACCCGGTAGGCCCATTCCACCCTTACCTGGCCTGATCCAGCCTCCAGATTTAACAGCTGTGGAAGCCACTGCTCAAGGAATGCTGTAGGCTGGCCTTCCTCTTCCCATTCGGGAAGGCCCAGCAAACAAATATTTTTTCGACGACCTCGATTTTCGAGGTCATCGATGTGATTTTCTAAGGTCCAGACTCGTTGTTCAAGAGTCCGGACCTGACCCACGGCCGATTCTGCTATAGTCTCGGAGGTCGCGGCCTTTAGCTCCGCCCCTCTGACTTGGCGCTCGATTTCCTCGATGTCTGGGTCATGCTCTTGTAGTGCGACCGAGAGTAAATTCCATCGGCTCCGGGACTCTTCAATGAAGGCGTCGATCTTCGCGTCAAGTTTGGAAATTACTTCCATGAGGCTCGCCACCGTAGGTAAGCCCCCCGGGGCAGCTGCAGATGCCTCTGCTGCAGCTGGCGGGGGGGGGGGGTGGGGGGGAGGTCTTCCTGCCTGCTGAGAACTGCGGGCTCCCTTCTCCTTAGTCATTTTTACAGGAGACTAAACTAGATATATTCAGTACTGAGCAACTAATTACATTAAGTAAAAACTATTTTAAATGATTTGGTGAGTGTGGTGGAGGGGGGTGGCCCACTTTGCCCAAGTCTTGGGAGGAGCACTATAGACTCAGACTTACTGGGTCGCCGTCAATTTGGATCTCCGCCCCCCACCAGCACTACTTTGATTTAGTTTCCTCCCTTGTTTTCTCTTTTTTGTTTTTTTTGCTACGCTGCCCCTGGTGAGCAGTGTTTGTTCCTTATTAATTGGTGACTTATTTGATTAGTGATTGAGTTAATTTAAAAATAGAAAAGTGCGCTTCTCCAGTGTGATGTTGACTTCCAGACAGTTTCAACTTTTCCCGTCGGGATACCTAGACCCCGAGCACTGCAGTGGTTCAAGAAGGCAGCTTACCACTTACCTTCTCAAGGGGAAAAAAGGGTCAAGTGCTGGCCCAACCAGTGATACTAAAATACAATGAACAAACAATATAAGAAAACAGACTTCATAATTTCCAAAATGCTTTAGAACCAAGAAGTACATTTGAAATGCATCACTGTTCATGTGGACAATGAACACTTCTGAGAGCAAATGCTCTTTATGTATTACTATCTGAGTCTCCTATTAGTAGTTTCCACTGTTAACACATACAACAAAGATCATATTGGTCAATGAAGCAAATTTTCACTTGAAATGCTTTTTGTTTCCTATCTTTAAAGCTTCTACACCAATACCTTGTTTCTGGTAAGCATCTTACGAGCCACATCAATCATTTGTTCCTTTTCCTTTCGCTCTTTTGCATGATTAAACTGCTGAATAAATTGTTCTGTGACTTCAAAAGGGTTTCTGAAATAAAGGAATAGTAATACCCTGAAACAGATGTCAAAGCCTGGATAATGTGCAAAATAAGTTCTTCAACTTATTTAGATATAACAAATGCGTTAATGATCTCTTGGACAGCAGCAATGCTGAGTTGTCCACATAGCATCTGAACAGAACCACTCCTTTCCCAGCTGTGACATTCACTCCCAGATGAAACAGAAGTAACAAATTGTTGTGGTTACACCAGGATAAGACCAGCAAGTGCAGGAGAGTTGAAGGACAGACAAAACAGGTCGACAGACTGGTCAAGAAAGTAGAAGCCCGTGGATTCCTGGCAAAAATACACAGTGGATCCAAAATTGACTGAGCTGCAGGAAATAGAGGGTGATGGTAAAGGCATGTTTTTGTGACTGAAGACTTTTTCCAGTACAGTCTGACAGGGCTTGGCTCTGGGGCCCTTGCTATTTGTGGTGTTCATTAATAATTTGGACATAAACGCAGGAAGATTGATCAAGAGGTTCATGGATGATACCAAATAGTGAGAAGGATAGTCACAAACTGCAGAAGGATACCAACAGACTGGCCAGCTGGGCAAATGGAATACGATCTGGAAAGGTAATAGGTAATGTAATTAGAGAGGTCCACCAAAGTAACGGATTACATTATGAATGGTAGGACCTTGGAAAATACTGAAGATTAGAAGGATCAAATCCACAGATTCCTAAATATAGCAGGGCAGCTAGATACGATGATTAAGAAGACATTAGGGATACTTGCCTTTATTAGTCAGGGCACAGAACACAAGAGCAAGGAGGTTATTCTGGAACTGTATAAATTTCTGGTTCGACCACAACTACCATACTGCAATTCTGGTTATCACATTTTAGGAAAGATGCTACTGTATTAGAGAGGATGCAGAGGAGATTTACCAGGATGCTACTTGGGCTGGAGGGTCTGAGCTATGAGGAAAGATTGAATAGGCTTGGGTTGTTTACCTGGGAGCAGGTAAGGTTGAAAGGAGAGCTGATAGAGGTGTATAAGATTATGAGGGGCACAGGTAGGGTGGACAGGAAGGTGTTTTATCTATTATAGATGGGTCAATGATCAATGATTTAAGATAAGAGGTAAAAGGCTAAGGGGAGAGCCAAGGGAACTTCTTTCACCCAGAGTGTGGTGTGAAACTGGAAATCACTGCCTGAAAGGGAGCTTGAGTAAGAAACTCTTGTGACATTTAGCAGTGTTTTGATATTCATGCATTACCATAGCCTTGAGAGTCATGAGCCAAAAGCTGGAAAATAGGATGAATGCAGTCAGATCATTATTGATTGATGAGTTAAATTCTCTGCTGTAAATGTCTGTGAGTCCATGAGATCTTTTTATATCCTTATATCTATCATAGCCAGAGGGGCATGAAAAGAAGGGTCTGTTTCTGTGCTGAATGAATCTGTGACTGTATGACATTTTGTAAATGATCAAGTTCGTGGACATACACCATTCAAATAAGTATTGAAATTACATACCAAATGACTGTCTATCATTCATTTTTATTTAGGAGTCAAAAATGCAAGTGGTGTTGAGATTGCCATTGAGTCACATATAACTAATGGTAATGTAATGGACAATACAAATCTAAAGAAAGACCCAAGTTCCTTGCAGTTAATAGGAATATTGCCTCATGCATATAGGAAGAACTTCTTGAAATATATGAAAAGTTATACAAGAAGTTATCATCGTGAGTGGACGAGTAATCTGATGGATGAGTCCCTTAGAGAACGAGGGTGGAAAAATAAAAACAGGGAACAAGGAAATAGCAGAGAAGTTGGGACAAATACTTTGCATTAGTCCCCAAAATGGAAGACACTAATAGCATTCTACAAATATTAAATATTCAAGGGGAAAATAGATGAGAGGAAATAAATACAATAACTACCACTAGAGAAAAAGTGCTAGAGAAATAATGGGGCTAAAAACAAATATAACCCCTGGATCTGATTATGTATCTGAGGATGTTAAAAGAAATAGCCACGGAGATAGTGGATACACAGGTAATAATCTTCCAGGAACTTCTGGAAAAGTGCAGGAAAAGTTCTGGAAATTTAGAGTGGCATGGTGGCTCAGTGGTTAGCACAGCTGCCTCACAGCACCAGGGACCATCAATTCCACCCTCAGGTGACTGTCTGAGTGGAATTTGCATATTATCCCCATGTCTGTGCAGGTTTCCTCCCACAATCCAAAGATGAGCAGGTTAGGTGGATTGGTCATGCTAAATTGTCCAGGGATGTACAGGGTAGGTGGACTAAACCTACTTGGAAAAAGCAGGGTTACAATGATTGGGTGGGTTAGGGTGTAATGCTCTTTGATGGGCCAGTGTGGACTTAATAAGCTGAAAGGCTTGCTTCCACACTGTGGGGATTCCATGATTGAAAGAAATCCAATGTAAGACCTTTATTTAAAAAGGGAATATCTTATATCTTATATATTATATCTTTTATTGGACAATGTTAGCCTCTATTAAAAAAGAATGTAACAGCAGAACAATTAGAATGACCAGCAGAATCAATGTGGCTTCACGAGAGGAAATCATGCCAAATAAATTTCTCAGGGGCTAACAAGAAGGATAGATTAAGGGGTAGCAGGGTTTTAATAAATTAATTTATTAAAGTACAAGATTCTTGGGGGACTTGACAGGCTAGATGCAGAAAGATGTTTCTCATTTGTAGGACAGTCTGGGACCAGAGGGCATCATCTCAGAATAAGAACACACTGATTAAAAACAGAAATGAGAATGAATTTCTTCTCTCAGAGGTTAGCGAATATATATAATTCTTCACTGCTGAGGGCTGTAGAGAGTAGGTCATCATGTATACTCAAGGCTAAGATAGATTGTTAACCAGTTAGGGAATCAAGTGTTTTGGGGGAAAGGTAGAAAATGGATTTGAAGATTATCCGATCAACTGTGGTCTCATTAAAAGGCAGAGCTGACTTGATGGGGTGAATGGCCCACTTCTGCTCCTACATCATTT